>NC_056726.1:739542938-739842938 GCF_019279795.1 Protopterus annectens
CCTGTGACATCTCCATCATGACCCATGTGGGTGTCTGAAACATGCCTGTAGCTAGTATGCATAATGCTGCACACACGTTGGTTTCCACTGGGATGGGTAGTCCACAATTTCCTTGCAGCTTCAAATGAGGGCAACAGATTATTATTTGCTCTAGGGTATGCCTGTAGCAGTGTAGCATTTCTATGTTATGAAGTTCATGATAGGTCAAACATGGTCTAAACTCTCTTTGCCCTTTATGAACAGGTCTGGCTGTAGCAGTACCTAGCATTAAGGGCTACTGCACATACAGATTAATGATAATAGCAAGCCTTAACATGTTTATTCTAAGTGTCTGTGTTGCTGTATTCCAAAGAGTATTGGAACAGAGAGCTAAAGGGTGCACTACATATAGAGGCACATTTTATAAGTTCCTGAATTGCTTTGCCATGTTGATTTGCTCCACTACCATGTAATTCACCTACTTATTCCTTCTTTAGCATGCCCTGCCACTTACCTTCATTTTGCAGTCAGGCACGATGTATAGAGATGTTTATTGAATGCCAAACAATGAGCTTCATGCTGCTCATCATGCAAACAGGCTTTGTGTGAAGTGTAGGTTTTCGTGAACTCTGTCCATAATGTAATATATTCTGATAGCAAAAAAGGAGGGTTTGCCCATAAAGTCTGCTAACTTTTCTAGTTCTTGTGCATGTTACATTTCCTTTCTCTTTCATCAACCCATATTTAGAATTGGCTAATGTTTGTCCAATGTATTTTTGAATCTTATCATTATTGCTAACACTATCATGTATTCAGGAAATAATTCACATGGTGGAGACTTTTTGTCTTTTTGTTACTATATTGTATGTCATTGTGTAATATTACTTCTGACAACCACAGATAAACAGATGCCATCTCATTGACTTACTCTTATATAAATAGTCCTAGGCATAATGTGCTTCTTTTGAATTTCTCAGGCTTGTTAACTGTTTTGATGACTGTAATAACACAAATGATTTCAGTTGTCCATTCTATGTAGCAATATTCTGCTGTTTGACTTTCATTCCCTTACCACTATATGCCATATATTTTTTCTTTGCATAAAGTTTACATGCATTGTGGAAAACAAAACCACAGCAAATCTCCAGCATAGAGGAATGGAGCCCTAACTGATGCAGGTTTTATTAAAGGCTAGGGACAAATGAAAGTGAGTAGCCAAGAATGACTGGTCCATCTTAAAGAGGGGGTGATTGTTAAGTTTCTCCTCAAGATCTTCATCTAGTGGAAAGTCAGGAATAACAATTCCTACAAGCTAGAATTTAGGGAATGAATGTCTACCAAGGAGCTTATGTGCACTGTAGCAAGAACTATAGGTATATAGGAGCTTGTACTAACAGTTGATCTGGTGTAGAAGGCATTGCATTGCACTTTATTGGGGAGGTGATGAATTTCTTACACTCACTGAACATGGTCATATCAAGATCTCTTGCTGGTCTTGAATTCTCCTCCTACTGCCTTAAGATGCCACGGTTTGGGAGGAATGAATGTCCCAGCTGCTGAGGGACACTTAATGATTATGGGTGAATGGAAATCAAAACATATACCATTAAAGAAAACAGAAGAGAAGTGTCAGTCCTATTGATGCAGCTAGTCCCGTGACCTAGTAACTCTACTGAATGAATGGTTAGACTATGCTTCTGTCTGTTCATTCAAGCCTACCATCCATCTATTTCATTTTGTTTTAACTGCTGCTTATATTCTTCAGACTGTAATAATAAGAATAAAGACGGTGCTCTATACTTCTGCCTGAATTTTCATTCACTTTGTCATTTTCTTGCAAATGACGTTGCAAAGGTGCAACGCAGTACATATTTTTCAGCAATTAACTCTTGCAATGCTGCTCTTTTGTTTTCTTGCATTTTTCTTTTCTTTCTTCTTCTTTCATGTACCTATTGGCCCTGGCTTTATATATTTCCACACCTGCTACAATATATGTCTTTCAACTATTGTCTCCACACAACTTTACAGTCTTCTATGATTTATTTGTTTTTTTTTTTTTTTCTCTATCTCTGTTTTCTAACCAGGTCTTTACTATGTTAATTAAATACTGCATTAATAATCAGTCAAAACAAGCCTAATTTTTATAAATTATCATCATCTTTCTCATCATCATCAACATCATTAATCATATTTATTGTTTAACAGGTAATGTTGCTTCTTAATTTTCATTCTAACAAACTGCAACATTGTTTCCTGTTCCCTTACTCCTACTTCATATTCTAGGTAATCTGATGACGGGTTTTAAAACAACTTTCTCGCTTCTAGCAAATCAGTCATTCTTTATGAAATATTTAAGCAATAACCCATGCCTGGGTGTGGGTAATGCTGGATTTACCCACGGTTGGTGTGGTTTGGTCACAAGGGCGAAGCCCAAGTGACCAAACAAAGACAACCATTGGTAAATCCAGCATTACCCACACCCAAAAGTGGGTTATTGCTATTATACAATGACATTATTTAAGAAAAAAATACTTACTTTTCTTAAATAACATCCTTACATAATGGCACTGTGGTGTCCTTCCGCCGCTGCTGATGTATTGTGCATGTGTTTGGAACTTGCATTCACATGCATACCCAGTACATCAGTGCTCGGGAAAGTAAGCAATGAAGAAAAGAAGATCTCTGTTGCTACACTTTTTTTTTTTTTTTAAACCCTTAAAATTAAAGAATATATCAATGGAAAAATGTCCAGGCGATCGGACCTTTTTCCGTTGTATATTCTCAATGGGCACGCTTGGTTGGGCTGGCCAATCAGAGTGCTCATTTTACGATGTTACCGACTAGTCATTGTATAATAGAAAATTCCAAACAACAGGCAGTGATTTATGGTTATGCAAAAAATAAAATTCCATTTTCACAAAGGAATTAACCCTGTTATTATAAATCATAATTTTTTGTCATTACCATGATTTGATTAAAATTTATTTGTAGTTGTACATATAAGCAAGCAAATAATACATTCTGAGTACAGAGTACTGAATAAAGGCAAATTCAGTTTTACAAGTAGTAAATACAAGAAGAAATACAAGTAAAGGTCAAAGAACTGGCCCAAAAGAGTCTAACTGCATAAAGCTACATGTTTTCTGGTATTCAAATAGTCTACATTTAGCAACTTCTTGCATTTTTCTCAGAAATATGGAAAAAACAGAGCTCCTTTCTGTCAAGTGTAGTCTACAAGCTGCAAAATCATGCAGACAGTTTTGTACTTTTTATCATGAATGAACAACATTGGGCAGCCACTGTGGTGCAGCAGTTAGCATTGACGCCTCACAGCAAGAAGTTCTCCAGTTCAATCCTTGGCTGGGGTGCCTTCTGTGCAGAGTCTGCATGTCCTCCCCATGGTCATGTGGGTTTGCTCCAGTTTCCTCCCAAAGACATGCTGTAGGTGGATTGGACACTCTAAATTGGCCCTAGGTGTGAGTGTGTGTGTGTGCCTTCTGTGGAAGGTTGGGTGCTGGGCTGGCAACTCAACACTGTAAAACTCTACTGCCAATCATGAGTGGACAGGTGATCTGCTGTGGTGACCCTTAACTGGGAAAAGTCGAAAGAAGAAGATCATGAATGGACGACTTCATTGTTGGTCTTACAAACATGGACAGAATGAAAAATCTTCTTTCTATATTTTTTTGCTAAATATTTTCATCATGAAGATTTATGCAAGAGAACCAAGATCCTTATTTCGGGCAGCTGTATTTGAAACACAGACTTGTATTTATACATTAGACTTTGGTGTCACATCTTGCTTACTTAAGGTCAATTATGAAAATTCATTTACTTAAGTCAACTAAATGAACTTGATTCTATGCTGGTAAAATATTTCAGTTTGTTTTCAGTATGTTACATGTGGAAGCATAATTATAGTGTAATGTAATGCAGTCATTTGTCTTATATCCAGACCATTATAATTAGGGTTGCCACCTTTTCAAATGGCCAAAGTAGGACATCTGTGGTACAAACATCAGATTTTACAGGCCGACACATACCCACGGTCAGTACAAAAGATAGAACTTAACTTTTTTGCCTAAATAAAAGCTTATTCTTGTAGCATTTTAGTTACTTATTCTGTTTCTTATAACATTTAGGTATTTTAGATACAGAATAACTGTTTTATTCAACTATTACATAAAATATAGGAAATAATTTTGTACTAAGATCTCAGGACGCTTGCCATTTTTAGAATTTTTTTGTCAGGACACAACTGCCCAAAGAGGGACTGTCCCTCGCAAAGTGGGACAGGTGGTAACCCTAATTATAATCCTCATATGGTTTAATGCAAAACAATAACAGACAGCATTAGCAAGCTTTAGGATGTACTTCCTAGACAAATGCAAGCAACTATATGTCAGAAACAGATTTGTGTACTGAAGGGAAACTGTATACTAAGCATTTTCTATAGTGTGCAATGCATCTAAAGCTACCAGGGCTGATTTAGCTGTGAAAAAGGCAATATTTGCCAGCACAGAGGCTGTGGAAGGCTCAGCCTAGACGGATAGCACTATGATTTATAATCATCCCCTGCATAGTTACTCAGCAAGAAAGGCCAGACTGTAGGCAAAAATAATGTATTTTTTGCCAGGGCAGACTTATTTGCGAAAGTTGACAGGATATGGTTGCTTAAGGTATTATATACCAGTACTAGCTTGCTTACAAAGGCATTGTTGTTTCTGGAATAACACATAGGAAAACTGCAGGAAATTATACTATGCAGAACATGTCATAGTGGTGTGATGAGCATAAGGGATATATATATATATATATATATATATATATATATATATATATATATATATATATATATATATATATATGTATATGGATCTAGTGTATAAGGTCGACTGCACGAAATATCAAATGGGTAAACCTCGAACTCAGTTACCCAAAACCAGAGTTTCACGAAACCACAGATAATAGAAACCAGGAAATGCCAACGTTATCATGGCACAAGTGCACTCTCTCTGCACCTTTAAATTCCACCCAGTAAAACATATACGTTGTACTTAGCTACAGCTACAGCTATGTACTATGGTGGATGTATGCAGGAAAGCTCTCAGTGTGCTGGGGAAGTATACAAAACTACCAAATCTCAAAAGGGTAAGGGCATGCTCATAGTTGAAGGGTACATGTATAATTTAGAACAAAATGGGTAAAACCTGGAAATATTGGTGCTGTAAGTACAAGAAAGCTGAATTGTGTAAAGGGAGAGCAATTACGGTGGTAGTCAGCACAGGTGAGGAACTAGTTAAGTCTACAGCTCATAATCATTCTGGGGAGCCTGAGGAAGTGGAGGAATATGCAGTGTGCCACAGTCTGAGGCAAAGAGCCGCCCTATCTATGGATTCACCTTGTCTAATAGTAGACAATGCAGTGGCATCTTCCTCGCTTGATTTTGCTCCCACCCTCCCTAGTAGAAAAGCACTTCTAGACAAAGTACGCTGAGTTAGAGTGCAGCAAAGGGGAAGCAGATTAAGGTCTTGTTTGGGGTTGTTAGAAATACAAAGCGAGGATTTCCCTTTGAAAGACTGCATGCTGATGGAGAGGAAATTGTGCGATGCTAACAATGACTCAGTAGTTGTGGTTTTAACAACTAGGCAAAACTTAAAGGACTTGTGTAAAAGTGACATCTGGCTAATGGATGGAACATACTTTGCTAGGGGAACCCAATGTCGACAGCTGTACACTATACATGCACTATTAAAGTATGGAACGTAATCAAAGAGGGTACCATTACTTTCCTGTTTAATGAGTAAAAAGTCACTTCGCTGCTATAATTATATGTGTCAGTGTCTGAAATGTGTGCTGCTGAAGACTTGGAGTGTGAAGTATCCTATCTGCTATGTGACTTTGAGATACCAGCCATAAAAAGCATTAAGGTGAATGTTAGTAACGTAATTTGTAAAGGTTGTTTCTTCCATTTTGGAAGAAATATCTGGCGAAAGGTATAATCTTTGGGTTTGGGTGCATTGTACAACTCCAACATGCAGTTCCAATTGGCTGCCAAGCAGTTAGCTGCATTAATGTTTCTTGAGGAGAAGGATGTTATACCAATGTTCATTAGACTGAAGAAGTATTTTCCTGTTGAAAGTAGGAACTTATTGAAATACTTTGCTGAGTGGTACTTGTATGGCAAACCATGGACTTTCAGCACCCGGTCAATGAGTAGTGTAAGATTTCCACCTCTATTTCCTGTGATGTTTTGGAATATTAGTGTTTTAAATGAATTAGAGTTACCTAGGACACAGAATTGCGTGAAAGCTTGGCACTGGCGGTTCAAGTGCATTACCGGGAAGTATATTTGTGATGTATTTACTGTGGTTTCTGCAATTGTTACAGAGCAGAATCGGGTAGATGAGATTAGATGCTGCCTGTCTACAGCCTGTCCTTAGTCTCCTAAGAAACATTGCTTGCTAAGGAGACAAAAGAAGTTTCTAACTATTTTTGAGAACAGAGGGAAGTATGACACAGTGGAGTTTGTTAAGGCTATAGCTACTCTACTGCAGATGTGATTGGGGAACTGACACATAACGTTCAGGTGAAGGGTGATTACTCACTGTGTTTCTATTTGTTGTGGTCTGATTTATGTATGAGTAATTGGTCTATATTCACTATATGGTGATTTCTGTGTTAGAGTGGAGCACTTGGGTTGCAATGCATTCATCCGCCTCTGTGTAATTCGTTGTTTTGTGGTTCGTCATTGTCAGATTTCATGCGATCATGATTTTGGTGTTTTCCATTTGTGTTTCTTGTGTTCGATATTTCATGTAGTCGACCTTATACACTAAATCCATATATCAATCAATACACACACAACCTCTTTTTCCCATTTTTGTAAGTGAGGTCGGGGTGTCACTTCAACAGTGACAAACATCTAGAGCCAAAGTTTACATAACCAGGTTATATATACATATATATATATATATATATATATATATATATATATATATATATATATATATATATATATATATATATATATGTATATATATATATATATATATATATATATATATATATATATATATATATATATATATATATATATATATACACATCTAGAGCCAAAGTTTACATAACCAGGTTATATATATATGTATATATATATATATATATATATATATATATATATATATATATATATAAATATATATATGTATATATATATATATATATATATATATATATATATATATATATATATATATATATATATATATATATATATATATATATATATATATATATATATATATATATATATATTTATATATATATATATATATATATATATATATATATATATATATATACTTAATGATCATGACTAAATCTGAAAATTTTGAAATCTCTGCACTGGCATATCTAAGGTCAATACGGAGTAAAAAAAAATGAATGAGTGAGTGAGTGGTTCATGGACTGATTTTATTTTATTTTAGTTATTTCAATTGTTAGCAACTTACAGACTAGCCCTGACACATAACTGTTTTTTGCTCTGATATAATTCATGATGTTGTAGAATATGTTGTTTTCATATGCTCCACAAAACAAAGCTTTTCCAGACAGAATAAACCCAAATGGTACACATCCTTGTGTTTTTGATAATTGAAAACACCTTTGTCTGCATCTAATTTGCAACTTACAGCACAAAAACAGAAACATAGACTCAAAGACACAAAATATTGGTTTAGGTTAAAGAATGAACTCCTAAAATGTCTTGCATGAGAGTCGTGTACTGATAAACTTTAATTTTATACTGCTTATTTGAGGTTAGTTTTGCTAAAGGAGAAATGATATGGCACTATGTGGTAAGCCTTCTCAATGAAAGACATAGATTTAAAGAATCTGAACCCACATTTGGCATGCTGGTTTCATTATTTGGTGATTGACCTAATATGATGGAGTAATCAGTATGACCAGAGAATCCTGAACATGGCTAAACATTTAAAGAAAAGTATGCAGAAATGCAAATTATTGTGCACAAATAAGGTGAATTGAGCAGTTCACAATCATGCACAATTCAAGAAATGATATATCTAGTTAAGAGAATATGCATGTCTACGAATCCCTCAGATGAGCACCCTACTAACCTGTTCTAGTAAGTAGCATGAGCACATATCCCCCACACTCACATGCGCTCACACGTAAAAGCAGACAGTGACACAGACGTACATTATACACATGCACACATACATATTGCACTTACTCTATCTGCTTCTCTTTGAGCAGAGTTGACGTAGAGTGTAGCCACACCTTATTATATTGTACTGCACTCCATCTCCACTATCTAATAGCAGAACCACACACAAATGATTATGTAGCCTTCTTTGACACACACACACACACACACACACACACACACACACACACACACACACACACACACACACACACAGATCATAGTCAAATGGGGCCCTAGGCAGGGTAATGAACCTTGGCCCCTCCCCATCTACAGCCATTCTGATGTCTGATTACTTTTCTTTCTCCTCCTAATTGCCATAAACATTTGCTTAAAGTTGTCAGCATGCATTCTGTTTTATTCTTTACTTTTGAAATGAAGGCAGAGCTATGGATTTAATTTAAAACTTTTAATTTAAATATCCCTTGCTGGCCAGGCTAGTCCCTCTAGGTAGCAGTGTCTTTTCAGGGGGATCTTTGCTGGTATTTATACCACTAGAGGAAATCTAGCCAGGGCATTGGGGAAGTTCTCTAATCTGTTTTCGATAGCCCAGGTGGAAGGAAAAAAACTCACAGCATCTACCATTAGCACAGATAGATGGGACCTCAGTTTAACATCTCATGCAATGGACATCACACTCCTGTTAAAGTGCACAGTAGTTTCTTCAATCCATCTACATGGCATGGGAGTAGAACGCACAGCTTTCTGCATCAAAGGAAAATATGTTACTTGCTCCTGTATTAACACTACTTTCAAATTCTGTAGCACAAACACTGATGTCCATTGGTTAAACAAAACTGTTACACATTGAAGACAGACTTAGCATGAGCAACGGTGAGCTTCTCTTCCCTTGAAGCTCACATTCCATGAAAATGCATTGAATCTCACATTCCTTGAAAATGCTCTGAAACTCACATTCCCTGAAAATACACTGAAATTCACATTCATTGAAAATGTACCCACTGTAGTTTTGAAGATTTTTATTACCATCAAGGAGTGAAAAAAAATGTATGAACCAATAAAACTCAAAATTACCAATTTCAGCACATTTTGGACAACTCTGATGACTAAATGAGCATTGTGGTAATTGATGTAGTTGATGAAGGCTCTTGTCTCCTGTAGCCAAGGTACAGAGTTTGAGCCTGAGCAAGCAGATTAACTAACCTCCCATCACTAACGAGGGTATCACACACATTTTTTGGGTGTGCTGTTACAAAGCAACAGTAACAGTTCCAAGTTCAGTTCTCTGAGTTATAATGCTTGAGGAAATGTTCATGGAGAAGTTCCAATTCATGAAAAATTAAATGGAAATTACAACAAGTGTTGCTGTGCCTGTGTCGTGCGAAGACACACAGACCACAGATGCAGAGTGTGACCTTAAAAAATGTTTTCATTAATTATTTAATTAAAAATTAAATGCTGTGACAGGCCAGAGCAAGCCCCCTCCCACTCAGCAGTCCCTAGGCAACTGCCTAGGTCGTCTAGTGCTGAATCCAGCTCTGCATAGTGCACACACCCACACAAATGCACACTGACATATACAAGCACAGAAACAGAAATATACATAGTTTGCACATGAACACTGCATCTACAATCTTCTCATTTATTTATTTTATTTATTTACTGACATTTGTTAACCGGGTTGGTCCTGCTGGGCTTGTGGCCCATTTTCAGAGGAGACCTGAGGAGAAAAGCTCCAATCAAAAAGGTGATATACAATTAAAAAGCAGAATACACTATTTCACTAATCACAGTATTTAAAGCAATAAATAGAAATATCAAGAATAATTTTGCATGTTGATCAGTACATTAATGTAACATACAGTGTGTGTTATAGTTGGTAGAAAGCAGGCATAATAGGTAACATAGGAGAGCACACAATAATGTATACACAAACAAGTAAAATTTTACAAGAGAGTGTCTGTGCAGTCGTTCACATTTGAGGGAAAACAGTAAGAGACACCTTATGATAATTAGACATAACAAAAAAAATTTTGCATGTTGATCAATATATCAAAGTAACACACAGAGTGTGTTATAGTTAGTAGAAAATAGGCTCATTAAGTCACAAGAAGAGCACACAGTAGTGTTATATACATAGACGTGCATTTTTAAAATAGGTTTTTGTACAATCATTCACATTAGAGGGAGAAGCAGTAAGAGACACCCTAGAAGGAGTGGTGCAGGAAATGTGGTGGTGCAAGAAGTAGGGGGAGAGCGGCATCTAGTAGAGTGATAGAGGACTTATGTTGGGTCATAGCAGGGACAGGTCTTGGAGTTATAAAGGTGAGTCTTTAGTTCATTTTTAAAGTGGGTTATGGAGCGGATGTGAAGGGGAAGCTTGTTCCAAGCCTGAGCAACAGAGTGTTTGTAAAGAAGTTTGCCTACAGTTTTATTTAGTTGGCAGAGATCTAGTAGGTTCTGGTTAGAGGTACAGAGGGGCCAAGTTGGGGGAGATCAAGGAAGCAAGAGATGGGCAGAGTAATGGTTTGTAAAGGATAGAGTGTAGCATTAAAAACTGAGATAGCTGCAGTTGTTGGGGGAGTTCAAGCCATTGGAGAAGGGGTAGTGAAATACAGTGATGTGCATCATAAAAAAAAATCACAAATTTTGTTAGGTAACAGTCATTCTCCACAAAAAGGCACATAAATTCAATAATAATCAGAGAAGGGTACACACTGACAGAATCCAGTCATACACCAGTGTCTACTCATGCACACACACACACACACACACACACACACACACACACACACACACACACACACTTACTCACCCGCGCACTCACATGTGCATGTATACACACACACACACACACACACACACACACACACACGCACACACGCACACACACACACACGCACACCCACACACACACACACACACACACACACACACACACACACACACACACACACACACACACACACACACATGGAGTAGGATGAAACTGTGCCACTCTTTCTATGCATAGATTCTCTCCAATTTAAAAGTATAATTGCACAAAAACATGTTGCTGCATAGAGATAGACATTGTGTACCTTGCTTTATATAGATATTTCTCTAGTACAGATATCTATGAATCACTGTACTGTGCAATTTGTCCTGCAGAGCAATGCATCAGGATGACAGTGGACCTCATTACCATAGTACCATCTCCCAGAAGCACATTTACTTGCACTGCTAAGACCGTTACTGTTCGGTAAGGTACAGCTGTGCTATCAAGCAATGAATCAGTCCTAAGCAGTGAATCAGTATAGCCTTGAAAATTACATATGTCTTTACATACCACAAAACTTGAATATAATTTCTACCTTTTTTTTTTCCTATGTTTCATTCATTTTGATTATTTTTGCACTGCAGAACTGATCAGCATGGACTGTTTGCATAGATATTAAGTCCTGCATGTCTTTCCTGGAATACACAGTGTCCTGTCATTCTATATTATTCTAGGTGAGTAGAACTAGTCTGCATAATTCACAATTATTACATTGTACCTACTTTAGACTTGGTGTCATTGTTATATTTTTAACGTTGCTTGAACTGATGACACATTTCTTTAGCTGCTGATGTTCCCAAACTTGGCCTGCTAGTGCAGGCAGCCACCCATTTGTCATTTTTTACTAAACTCCAATATAATTGACATGATTCTGTAATCTTGGCCTGCAGTAAACTGTGTAAGACCTTTACCCCCTACACTTAATGTACTGCAATGCATGGTCACATCAGTGATTATGTACAGCTCACATATTGTAGCTGACAAAAGCTTCTGCACTCCAAAAGCACTCCTGCTGCTTCTGAATTACAAAAACTTGTGAAGTGAAATTGCCTTCTCTAAAGTAGGACAGCTAGATATTTTGAAACTTTTTCTGAAACATAGATGAAGTACAAGCTTATCTGTTTCACATAAATGCATACTGCAAGTTTTTTCTCTAAAGATAAAACTGCTTCACAGTTTGCTTAGGTCTGTCTGCACATTATATAGCTTTTTCAGAGAAGCCACCAGCAAATAAATTGGAAATGTCAAAAGCCTTATGATTACTTTCATTATTAAGAGCTTTCAGGGCATTTTGTCTAGTACTCTTCACCAATGGTTACTGTTCTTTAACTGTAGGACTTCAGTTTATGGTGTAATAAAAGCCATTTTGTCTGATGCTATGTAACCTTTACAGTTTTATTCTACCTTTACTCTGCTATTCTGTGCTATATAAACTGTTTCTGGAATAGCAGTGTCCATTTGAACTTCCTGCAATGCATTGCATAGTATAATAGGGAAAAAAACATGTTTTATTACAGCATGAATATATTAAGTAAAACATATAGTATGCAGGAATGTATTAGAAATGTTTAGTGCAGTGCAAGTAACAAGTTTGTAATGTCCACCATTGATTTTATCTGTACTTTCAGCACATTTGTTCTTGAAATGTAAACACTAAACAGTTGCTCCTATTGCATTTTCCCATGTGTGATTCTAAGCAGTTATTAATTTGCGTGAGTGGAATGGAAAGCACTTTTTCAAACGAGCGGGTATTCATTATACAAAAAGTTGTTGCTTGTTGTAAGTGATGTGCCACAGTGCAGCCACACTGAGGCTCACTGAGGCCCACTCACAAGACAGACGAAAGACACAGTAACAGCCAGCTGCCTCTGATGTGCTAGGATCTATTATATCAGCAGTATGAAAAAGATGTGACCATTATTCATTGGGCTGTGAATGACTTTCTATGCAGTATCTTAAACTATATGAAGAGAGACATGGTAAAGTTTACTGAATGTGTCTCCAAGGCTAGAAGCAAATGAGTCTGGAGCAGTATCCTACCATCTCTGAGAATGATGTCACAAGATAAGCTAAAACAGTAGCATAGTTAGGATGGGGAAAAGGGGGCAGCCGACCTAGGTATAAGATTTTGGGGGGCACAGCTGGCACTAGAGCAGTACTGACATTTATTTCTGTATCAATATTTCTGAATTCAGGTATGGGAATAAATACATTTACTGTCAGGACATCAGGACTTAAGCACTTGCTTTGGAGATTTGTCTATTGTATTTCTTGTAACAAGACATTAGCTATAGCAAGTAGAAAGTTGATTGCTACATTTTCTTTGAGTAGAAAATGCTTCTTTTCTTTGACTACTTTATGAGTGCCAGTTCAGATGAGTGACTGGAGAGTCTTTTATGCATGTATGTATGTACGTATGTATGTATATATATGTATGTATTTATTTATTTTGCTCCTGCATAGCTCTAGTCAGATAAAGAGCAATGGAGCAACAACTTTTTTTCCCCTTACCCCTCAACTTGAGGGGTATAAGACTGGGAAATGCCACCAAGTACTAGATGAGATAGCTATGGCTTTGAGCAAATGATGACTGACTTTAATAATTATCTTAGTTACTGGTATCATGTGCCAGCTTGGAGACTGGAGTGTGATGGAGATAGATTCACCTGTTTCACCAAAGATGGCCTGCACCTACCTCATCAGGCTTTCACATACTGGATAAGACTTTTTCAACCCCACAGTGTCTCTTTCACAATGTCAGTCCAGGCAGGCTACAAACCTAATAAATACAAGTTCAAATCTGACAAATATTAGTGTAGCATTGCTCAATGCTTGGAGCCCAGATAAAAAAATGCTCTCATTCTTGACTTTCCTAACTCTTGAAAATGCTAAAGAAACCCACCCATGTCATCAGCAAATCAAAAGCATATATCTTAATAAATTATAGTCCCACTCCATTAAAACAAAAAACATCTTTCTAGGGAACATTAACTTCTGCTCCATAAAGTGACAGCCTACAAAACATATTGTCAACAGTTCCTCGACTTTACCATTCTAAGTTCCCTTGAATAAATAATATTCTATCCCACTAGGGACACAGATCTTGGCTTCAGAAACTCAGCCCCTGACTGCCACTCTCCCATTTTCAAACCTTCAGTTGTCAAATCAGATCACTGCATTGCTGTATTTATTATATGGTCCTAGTACAGGTAAATAATTGACCCAGCAATCATTAGGAACCTCCAAGGTTAATTTCATTGTGTTCAGCAATACATTTCAAACCTTCTCCTGTCCTCACTGTCCTTCTAGTACTGTCAAAACCTATCTACTGCTTAGAGGGAGGAATCTGGAATAAGCCATACACAATGGGGGGGACAAAGGAGCAAAAATAGGGACAATTTTTAAATGCTGCTCTTACAAGCTTAGAAAGTAGAATAACAGGTTTTTCATTAACATGAATTTTCTGAAGGGTATGAAATCTGTTAATTCAAATGTCTATCATTATTTTATGACTTCAGTCCTCAATTATTTGCCATAAAAACAAAATTTTATGAGGAGCACCAAAAATGTGAGGCAAAAATCTGGACATTCTGTAAAAATCTGGACAGTTGACAGCGGTATAGTACCAACCATTATATATTAGCAAACATTATATTATGATGTCAGTGCTTACATAGAGGCACTATGTTCCTATTAGCCCATATGACACCAAGCTTAAAAGTGAGGCCACTATTGTGGGCCTCAGCTACAAACAAACTTTACTATAAAAGGATAAAGCACATAGCCCTCATGCATAGAACAACATATTCATTTAGTTTTAATTCACTTCAAAAAGATTGTCAAAGAACTAGGAGTAAGATCAAATACTGCACAGCTAATTATAAACTAAGAATTGCTGTTTCAGCAAAGGATAACTATAACACAGTCCTTACTCATGTAAAAACAAAATCTCAGAAATAATACCTAGCATTACACCAGGATTATCTCTAATTACATCACCCACTCAAACTCTGAGGCTATAACTAATATCCTTGCATAAGAATTCAGCTCCAGTTCCTCATCTCTGTCAAGAGCAAAGTTTCAATGCAAAGTATCTATTCCACACCCCTCAGGGTAATCAGCTTTGAGCAGTTACTAAATGCACTCCTCAAGACAAAAGATCTCTAGCTCAGCTGGTCCAGAACACGTATTGGAATGTTTTCTGGTTAGTGTGAGACACACATACCCATCTGACATCCTGCTTAAATTATTCAACCACAGCCTATCCACTGGATACTTCTTTAAAGCTGGAAAACAGCTAAAGTATTTCCTCTCCAGAAGGGAAGACCCACCACAGACCCTGACAACAGACCTGACCCTGACAATTATAGACCTACCATCCTCACCAGTATAATTTCCAAGGTGATGGAACACATCAGCCTAGACCTCATAGACAGGGATACAGGGAATCTGCAATCCCTAGCCTTTAACCAATTCATCTTTGTAAAAGTAGATTACATCTATTTAAACTAGATGACTTCTTTAAAAGAGTAGGAGAAGTACTAGGTGAGAATAGCTCAATGCACAGAGTTTACATCAATTTAGCTAAAGCATTTGATAGTATGACCACACTGGCTTCATTGACAACCTGGTCAAACTCAGTATGTATCCCAATGTAAATGACTGGATTGCCATTTGGATCAATGATAGACAATGTGCTGTTAAAGTTATTGGAACACTATTATCATAATTGTTGCAACCGATGGCACTATTTTGGAATCACTTCTATTTAGCATCTACTTCTCTGATGTGAAATCTGACATTAAACAATGCTAGCTGACCAAGTTCAAGGATGTTTGCAAGCTCAGCTCTGCTGAAGACATTCAGACCCTCCAAGAAGACCTAACTCAGAAAAATGTGTGGTATTGGGATCACTACCAAAAGATGAATGACTAAAAATGAAGGGTTCCAATGAGGTCTGATGAACTTCAGTGAACTAGTCCTCCAGCTGTTGTGGTGTTCCTCAGCGAAAGTGATCGTAATGATAGCAGACTTGGACAGATAACTGGAAAATCCTGTCCTTTTACAGAGCTGTGATGGTGTTCAACATTTATTTATTTTATTCATTTATTTATTTTACATTTGTTGACCAGGAAAGTCTGACTGGAACGAGGTCCATTTACAGCAGAGGCCCAGGGAGAAAAGCTCCACATTAATTAAACAATAATTGCAAAAAATCATAAGACAAGCAAAAAACACACAATAAATAATACATATCTACAATGGATTTGTTTTTAGCAAGCTTAAATTGCAGACAAATTTGGCCCCAGATGGCAGTCAACTGAGGAGTTTCCAACACTGTAGCATGAAGACAGTAAGAAGTAACAGTGAGGAAGGTGAGAAGGAGTGGAAGAGAAATGGAAAGTATTAATGTAATGCATGCACAGAGCCAGGAATCTAGAACATGTGACTTAAGTGAGTTTTTGAACTGTGTTATAGATGATGCAGAAGATACATTATGGGTGAGGTTATTCCATTTTCTAGCTATGGTATAAGATAAAAGAGCTTTGCCAGCAGTGCTGTTAGCATTTGAAATACATAGGAGAGTTTTGTTGGTAGAACGGAGAGGACGATTTGCTGAGTATTGGGTCAGTAGTTGGTTTAGTGCTGGAGTTTTGTGAGAATGCTTTATAATGTTGTAAGCAAGAACTAGTTGGTGGTAACTAAGTAATTGAGGAAGTTCTAGCCACTGTAGTTCCTTTAGGGCTAGGCAGTGATGGCTTCTAAAAGCGGAGTTATTGGCAAATTTCACAATTTTATTGTACCATGATTCAAGTTTGTCTAGGTCCAATTTACTGATGTGGGTTAGGATTGGTGCTGCATACATTAGAGTAGACAATAGGTGGGTTAGAGCTAGGACGATCTGCTCTTTATCTGATAGGAAGTTTTTGTGTCTGTACAGAGTATCCATTTTTTTATGAACTTTTTTAATGGTTTGAGAAATATGGACTTCAAAGTGAAGATTTTAGTCTATTTCTACACCAAGGAGTTTAGTATGGGGAGAGGGAGAAATTACAGTGCTATTACTGGAGGTGATAGTGAAGGAAAGAGGAGACATTTTAGATTTGCTGGGGGTAAAAAGGAGTAATTTGGTCTTACTGGGATTTAGGATAAGTTGGATATCAGTAATCCATCTTTCCACAGAGTTGAGGGATTCCTGGGTAAATTGCAATCATGTTCCACTGGCAGGCTTACATCTTGGCTTCATGTCCAACATGCACAACATGATGAAGGTAGAGGGTCTCCTTGTTAGTCTACTTAGGCACACAGATGTGCTGCAGTCATATCTCTATAGCCGTTCTATGTAAAAGTCTCCCTCTGTTTTGTTTTTCAAATTGACCACTGATGTTATGCACTTTCTTAACATGAAGGCATAGAATGAAATGAAACACTCACAGATTCGAGTTTTAAATTTGGTGCACTGTGGGGGGGGGAAAGGTCTTATCTATACACATCAAAGCCATCCTGTCTAGCCTCAGTTACATTGATTGGTAGCAATACCTTGTGTATGCCAAGCTCAAGGCTCATGTGCTGAGATCTGCAGATTTACATAATCATACACCAGTAAGAGTCAGAAATATCCTGTGTTAATGAACCTCATTAATTATGATAGGTACAAAAATATGCTTAAGACAACTGTCCTTGGCAGTCTTCAGAAGCAGTCCACTTTCCAGAGTATGTTTGTTAAGAAAACTTACATAACTGATGCTGTAGTCTATATGTTCACGATGCTGATCAATTGATGGGGAATGCTTCCGATTCTGAGAGAATCTTTCGGTATAGTAGCAGTAACTGACTGTTGTGTTTCTATTCATGTTCTTAAATACAAGAAAGAAAGAAAGAAAGAAAAAGAAGGAAAGAAAAGAGAATCAGTGACATACATCTGAGTAAATGAAAGTGCATTTATGTTTGCTGCCTGGGTGTTTACAAAGAACTGTTATGTCATTGTACGGCAGTACAATACTGTTCTTTGATCATAAGTTTCTATATGCTGACATCAGATTGCTTACTAATTGCAGACATCCACTGCTTATCTGTATACTAAAGTAGCCTACAAAAATATGAATGTATATGCAGCAACAATGGACATTATCCTGCACATATCATTTCATATGTGTAACTTTTGGGGCATCCTAACAAGTATGTGCATAACTTTCATTCTATTAATCAGACATATCAGCTATGTGATGAAAGGTTGTCTGAGCTGAATCAAAGATAAGTGTTACACATAAAGGGTAAAAGGTCTTTATACATTTTTAAGAAATGTAATTAAAGCATTCCTACAGCAGTGATTGTGTAGAGGTATTCTCTGTATGGACTACACTTGCACAGTCTGAGATTTTAAGCCCCAGGAACTAGTTGTCTGATGGTCTCATTTATTTTTTATATTTGTGTGTATGCAATTACCTGCAGGTTGCATATCGCTCATATCACTGCTGTAACATATATGCATAGTGTCAACCCTCATTTCTTCATTGCCACAAAAAAAAAAAAAAAAAAAAATCACATAGTATGTTTACATAAAGTGACTTAACACTATATCTCTTCTTCCAATACAATTATGCACAGATTTTGGGTTATACAAGCACTGACAGTCTTGGCATATACACTTGAGTTTTCTGCATATAAGTTCACCTTATACATAGAAAGAGAACTTCACATTTCAGAAGAATAAAGTAATAACTGACTACCCTTCTGGAGCATGGTAACAATCTCCTGGGTAAACTTGGGGATACAGTGTGGAGACACTGTATCTGGGAGGATCTAGCAAGCAGGTTAAATGCAGTTGAGAGACATAAGAGGACACCCGGGGCCTGTTGTCATGGTTGCAGTGACATGACTTTTTTGGTTGCAATCTATGTCAGATGGTACAGATGTCAATGGGATGACATTGGGATGAAACATTGATACCTGCACTGATTTGTGAGTTTCTGGTGTCTAACCAACATGTATGTTAAAATTATTGTATGCCAGTTGATGGCATTAACGTTAGCCTACCTAGACACTGTGGTAAGGCATTTATTAACCAACCTCACATTTAACACATTTGTACATATGTATCACTGATTAACATAAGGTGTACATCATATTTTTCACAGCTACAAATTCTAGTCAGACATGTCATGCATCAATAGACAACAACATGTCATTTAAGTGTTCTGTATGATATATTAGTGTACATGCATGCATTCCCTGTGCTGGCTTAATGCACATGGATCCTGCATTAACAGACATTTTTCTATCGTCAGGCCACAGAACAAATGACCAGGTACGTACAGGATAATATTGCTATATAATAGAAGTTTTCCTAACTTTCAAAGTATTTTAACATGCATTTTCTTATGTGGACATGTGTAATGTGGGCTGGTATTTCTGTGTCTGTCATTGCTGCTCGTCCGCTTCCTACTTCCTACTAGGATATTTCTACTGATCCTAATACATGATGTGATGTATCATAGAGAAGCAGAATAGCTGATGACACACAGGGAACTTCAATTTGGGTTACACAGTTCAGGTCTACAGATGACAGCCCATTAGCACAATATATATGTTCCTGCACAATGAACATTGGACCCCGGCAGTCTACTGGTAATGGAGCATCAGCTCATGTTATTGACTCTCTATATGAGTCTCACAATGGTGATGACTTAGTTCCACAGCAGACATCAGACAGCAGATGTCCATCAAACATCAAGTTTATCTCAGAAGGAGTACACCTTTTGTTACAGGCATATGATTGGTTAAAGCACACTGTGTCACTGAGCTGAGTGTATTTGCTCATACAACTGATTATGCAGCACACTGTGTTTGGCTGTTGTACAAGAATTTGGAGTTCAGGCACTGAGAGGTAATGACGGCAATTGCTCAACATACAGACAGCGTGTCATTAATTGCACACTCAGTACAGCATCTTGCTTCTGCTCTGCTGCAATAGTACCCAGGCCATGCATGACCAGGCCAAATTTATCAGCATGCTAGTATGAATATTTCTCTTCTGTGCCCTCTTTATGGCACTCAATCATTCACTGTGTTTGTGCTGCTGTGTGCACACAGAGGTGGTGTTAGTCACCATGCTCAGGCACAAACCAACAGCTTTTGAAGCATGTCATGTGCCACTTCCTTAACCTTCTATGAAAGCTTGCAGCAACTCCTTTCTATACTCTTAATCAATATGTGTTACCATACTAGCCACTGATGAATGTAACCAAATGACTGAACAAATTGTCCCTTCAACTATATTGTTTATTGTAGCACACTGTGCTCCTTATAGTATATTTACTTTTGCTCCTTTCTTGGCCTTGAAACTGTACCTTATTAACTTTTTGACTCTGCACTGTTCTTTATTAACATGTGTATTGAATTTGCACTATTTGCTGTACTAATCTTTATGGAGCTTTTCTCTCTTGGTCACCACTGAAAATGGGATCCATGCCCAGTCAGGCTTTCCTGGTAAACAAATGTAAAATAAATAAATAAATAATAATAAATAAATTCACAGACCCTACAGTGCCATCAACACAGGACTTCACCACTAGAGCTATAGTACAACCCCCCACAGGGCTGAAGTTATCTCACATGGCATGGGCAGCCAGGACTGAGGAATGAGCAGTTAACAAGGGCAGACTTGCCTATCTTAGTTTTACCATGGCATGTATCCCAGTGAGGGCATGTTTTGTGTCACTCTTCACCTAAGGCAATGATGACCATTGTGCTGACCAGAGAAAACTGTCCATGCTTTTTATGTTTCACAATTCTTATGTTATAAGAATAATAGTTTTCTACCATGTTTATCAAAGCATGTAACTGTATTTTAATGATCACATACATTTTTCACAGGTTTGATGTATAATGTTAACCTGTCATCAGATAATGGCATCATTAATTACTTGAATAGCATGTTTTGCAGTCCACTATGATTGCATTTTTGCCACACATCACACATAATCATGATGCAATTCATTGTTAATGAAAGTGTTCCTATATTGTTTGCCAGAACTGTGTGCACTGTTATACATAGTATAGCATGCTGGATTGCCATAGCATGTCTTCCTGTACATACTGTCAAACAGTAATGTTCTCAAAAGAATAATGCATACATTACACAGTTTAACAGCACGTGTTAACTGAAGTAGTGAAACTAACTACATATGATGCAAAATGCATATGGGGTCCCTATGTGCTGGCGTACATTCACAAACATGCATACTACCTTTCTAATACTGCCTTGTGTGCTATTCCTTGCATGTGGATTTTGAAATGTTTTAATTCACTGCAGTTCTTTATAAAAGTGTACCAAATCACGTTGTTCCAGTTTGTTTTTCTTTTGGCTTTTCCCGGTTAGGGGTCGCCACAGCGGAACTCTGGTCTGCTAATGATTGGCAGTAGATTTTTACACTGAGGTGCCAGCTCAACGCCCAACCTTCAACTAAGGCATGCCCATTCACGCATGTCTTTCGAATGCCACTCGACCACAGGGAGGATATGCAGACTCCACACAGAAGGCGTTTCAGCTGAGAATCGAACGGGAGAGCCTCTTGCTGTGAGGTGACAATGCTACTGCTGCACCACCGCAGCTTGTTGTTCCAGTGTGTCAGTAATGGTCATATATCCATATATACATTGCCTTTGGAGGCAATAGAATTCCTGGCTGTGATGTCATGTGTAACCTATAGGCACCATGTTTCGTATAATGTCTGCACATTTTACATGTTGCCTTGGCATAGTGTGCATCCTACACAAAAGCAACAGTTTTGATAGTATGTCATATTAATTATGTGTTACTATAACACATCACATATGCATTCTTATTGGGGTGTTCTGTTCTGTAACTTCCATCCTACTCACACCCAAAATGCCACCCACACAGTGCCACATATATACATACTACAGTCCATGTATGAAATGAGTATCTCTTGGCATTATAAGTAACAATGGCATGGGTCAAATGTGGCACATACATATGTAGGTATGTTTGCTGTAGTTGCTGTACATGTATTCATTTCGTACATATGTAACAATATTAAACTTCATTACAGGCAACATCATACATCTACGCATGGTACCCATCACCTCATGGTTGTAATTGGTATTGCAAAATGCATTTTCAATAATTGTACAGTATGCATGATGCTCCCCATGTATATACCTGTTGTTTGTGGTATTGCTATACAGTCACAGACAGGTACATATGACATGTTGATCTTTATACATGTGGACATATGGTGTATTATGATTCAAAGTTCAGAGCCACACATTGTTGTATTACCTATGCCATCATATATGTCCACAGCCTTAATTTATCACACTTTTTTACCCTTGTGATGTCTTGATCATCTTGTGAACCATGTGATTTCTTCTCTTCAGATATATGGGATTCTTGGGGTAGATCACCATCACCTAGGGCTGACAGCATCCCATGTTAGGATACAATCATATTGTGCAGCATGACACACACTGAACATTTGTGCAATCCTTTCTACCATGCACCACAGCACATCCCCAGATATATCCAGATGTCTGAATCCTGCTTTCAGCAAGTCAGAAACGTATTCAGTGGTGTTGCACACTGTGTACACTTTGTTGAATCCATCAGCATCAGGTTTGGATGGGGCTCTGAATAGTGTCATGGCCAGGGATACAGTGGAATAACATAGTCACTCTTGCTATAAATGGACAGAGCATTAGAATGAATGCATCACATTATAAGAACACAGAAAACCAATTTCATTATCTAGTAGTATCCCTCCAGGGAATCACACCCTCTTGGGACATTTCCTTTATGGCATTTTCTTTCCAAATTACAGAATCATTACACTACCAACATGCATGCTTATCATTTTAATGATGATGTCATCTGCCAAACACACTACTTGACAAGTGAATACTGGCCACCCCTTTCTTTTGAACTAAAGTCCTGCACCCTCACCAGAAGAGCTTTTAATTGGTGCACTAGTGCATTCAAGTGCACCAAGGACACAAGGAAAACTTGCATTGTTATAAAATCATTTTATGCAAGCCATGATGTATGTGGGAATTTGATAAAATCATCTGCCTCACTGCATGATTGTTAGAAACTGTTCTAGTATTGGTGGTCTGGGGCACTCCTACTGTAACAGCAATGTCCTGCTGGAATGCCACAGATACCAGTATGCCAAGGTTCATATTCACCTTTGTTTTTACTGGGACAAGGTAAGCCATCAAGCTGGGTGACGTCATGTGGGGTGCAGACATCTCACACACAACCTGCACCTGCTCTGCATCTAGTCTGTATCTATTTTTTTTTCTAGGAATAAGAGGTACCTTAACTGTAGCCTGGCTTGCTTTGTCCTGGATATCTGTGAAAATTAGGATGCATTTGAAAATCGTCCTCCAAAAATCACCTGTAGAACCCCAGCCTGCCATAGTGCATATAATGCATTATCTATACTTGTTGCTTATACTGTAAAATCCACAGAGAAATAACGTAAAATTTCAACAAAATATCTAGATTTCAGCAATATAATGTGGCCTCCACTGTAAGCTTGTTGAAATGTAATGGCATATTCCATCGATAATAGTTTGTTGCTTTTTATTTTGTGGGGTACAGATACGCTTTGGAATCAGGGGCAGTTGCACTGAGACTGCAGTAATCCTATGACATGCTCATTAGCATATAAGCAGATTTTGACTTTTATTTTTATTTTTTTATTTTATATATTTTTTATTTTATTTTTATTTACGTATTTATTTATTTGTTTATCTATCTATCTATTTATTTATTTTAGTGTGCTAGACTGGGTACAGTTTCCTTTTGGATTCTAACCCATTTTAAGCATGGCCATGTTAGTTAAGTTAATTTTATATAATAAAGGCAATTCAAGCTGAGCACTTCCCAAGAGTAAAAAAACATCTTTTTCTCTTTTCATTTTTAACCTACTTAACAATATTTTAGAAAACTAGAGTTTCTACACTCTTTTGACAGTTAGGAACATTTGGTGATGATTTAATGAGCTTATTAGAAATTGATTATTTTATGTCATTTTAAAGTAACACAGACAATGAAAATATATTATTAATTGACAAAGCCATAATGTTTAACTATTTTGCCTTGTTTAAAAATGTAATACTAGCTAATTTCTTTTATCTTTTTTTTATCTGCTGAATACGTTTGTCAAAAATGTATCCTTCATCTCATTCCAGTGCTCATGATAATTAACATTTTACTGATTTACTAACTTTGTATGCATTGCATAAGCCAGTTCTATGGACTCTACAATATGTTTGGAATTTCCTATCAGTATGAAAGAAATTGCCTGCATCATTAAAACCTGAGTTTTTATGAAATGCCATCACATATTTTTTATGAGATAAGTGCAGCATCTGACGTGTAATTTAACTGGACTGGAACAATATGTGGATAGATTATTATCATATTATACCATTTACAAAATTAATATGCAGTCTGTTCATGTTCAAGTGCAATACCTATATAGCTTCAACCAAGTTATGAACTCCTTTGACAGGATTCAGTCTAGTCTGTCATTTCTGTAATGATCAAGAGACTAAACTTCTGTATGTCCTATGGTTCTGTCCAAAAAATGCCAGACATCATTATAGAAAGATTAAATACCTTTAACATAACTGTTAGTATCTTATAGTGTTTTATGTAATCTGAGATTATTTTCAGGCAGAAGATTTATCTAGAAAAGAGAAGTATAGTAATGACAATTTCTGATATGCATCCGACAAGTAGTGACATGTTGAAAATACTCCTACAAAATCACTTTTTTGTTTAACTGTAAAGTATAGCTTGTATGGCTGGATAAAACTATGACCACTGCCCAGATGATGAGTTTGAATAACATTTCATTTGCCTGATGGATCTGGCAGCAGTTGATGGGCATGACCCTGTGGGGAGAGGAGGTCCTTCCTATCTGGCTCACAGATTCCCCACATAAAAGAAAACTTGCTTGTAGCAGTAAGCCTGAGCAGGCAGAATCTGAGCAGTGGCTTCCCAATCCAGAGATGATAGCTGTTTCCAATGCATGGGAAGGAGTGTTGATTTACAGGACTGAAGGGCTCCTGGAGACTCTGAGGTGATATGGGTGCTCATGTTGCCAAGAGTGGCGTAGTTAGGGCTATAATATATACCCTTAGTTGCCTGGATGAAGGTGTGGGCACAAGCAGCCCTCATGGCTGTCAGTATGATGGTTTTTCCCAATCTATACAACCAGACATCTCATACATCCAGTTAAAATGCATGTTTATAAAATGACACACAACCTTTCTAAGTTTAACCCAGAGAAGTCCGTTACTACACTATCATCTATCAACTAGAACTTCCAAAAAATCCACACCTTAAATGATGCTATAAATGAATTCAACACAACTTTTCTAAATATCCTAAATAGCCTTGCACCTCTTAGAAGAAAGAGACCATACCTGCCAATTGTCCAGATTTTCGCAGAATGTCCAGATTTTTGCCTCCTATTTTGGGTTTATTCCTCATAATATTTGTGATTTTTGGACACATCATTCAGGCATGAAGTTACTCAAAAATTGCAGACTTTTGAGTTTTAGACTTCATATCCTTCACAAAACGCAAGCTAACACGAAACCTGGTATTCTAGCAACTTTTGAAGTTTATAAGAGCAATATTTAAAATATGTTAATATTTTTGGACCTTTGTCCCCTCATTAACTTAGGCTATGTCCAAATTTTTTATAATAAGAGGTTGAGAGATATGGAAGAGATGAAAACAAATAATGCAATTTGGTTATCCAAAAATAGTAGAATGCTAATGCAAGATGGAGAAAAAGCATGGAAAAAATAGCAAAAATATAAAACACGTCAATATCTTGAAAATTTTAGAATGTTTCATAATCATATTCAAACGCAAATAAATAATTACAAAAAGTATAATAATTTTCAGAATAATACTAAACACAACCCTGTAAAATGTTGGACATCCATTAAAGTAATCTTACATCCTGGCCAAAAATTCAACCCAAACCTCTATCCCAATAACTCACCACTCAAAACTGCAATACAGTTCAATTCTTATTTTATAAATAGTATAGCATTTCTAACCATGGATTCCTCAGCATCTAATCCCAACCTTGTCCAACAGCCACACATCACATCGACTTTCACCTTCAAACCAGCCCATATCCTGTATAAAACTACTCTTAAACAAACTTAAAGCATACTCTTTTTCAGCTGATGATCTTCCTAGAGTATACCTAAAAATAGCAGCCAACAGCATTCTCTATCCTGTTTTAATCCTTAGTAATATCTCAATTCAGGAATCCCACATTCCCTCTCTCTCTGGAAAAAAGTCACACATAATCCCACTGCCCAAAGAAGGAAATTCAAAATACTTTAATAAATTTAGACCTATAGCAATCTTATCTCCCTATGCCAAAATAGTTGAAAAATGTATTCAAAAACAATTGTTAGACTATCTCTTGCAGGAAATACATGGCTTCCATCCTTCCCATAGTACTAGTACTACCCTTATAACCTATATAGATACTGTCAATAAAGCAAGAGATAATGGAAGACTAGTCTCTTCCTTATTTCTAGACTTATCTAAAGCCTTCAACACAGTTTGTTACAGCAAACTTCTACTTCAAATGTCCTGTCTAGGTCTCTCTCATCCCACCCTTATGTGGTTCAAAGGCTACCTCTCCAACAGGTATCAGTCAGTAAAACAGAACTCCACACTCTCTCTCTCCTTACCTCCCAGTCACCACTGGTGTACCCCAAGGCTCCATCATCAGTTCCCTCCTCTTTACATTTACACCAACACCCTCTATACATCCACACAACAGTCCACACTCATTTACACATCTGACATTATGGTACACCTCCAAAAAATTACTCAGGAAGCTTTAACAGCTACTGAAACATGGCTTCATAACTCACAACCCATGCTCATCCCAAAAAAGACTAAACTACAACTTTTTTCCCCAAATCCCTTTCTCATGAAAAAACAAAAATTGAAGTCCTCTCTCTTGATAATACAACCAATGAAGTCACCATTCATAGCAAATTATTAGGGGTGGTGGTGGATGATAATTTTACATTCAACCTGCATATAAAAAAATTACCTAAGAAAAACTCATCAAAAACTAGGGATGTTCTACAGAGCCAAAACTGTTTTACTGAGGCAACTAAAACTATACTTTCCACTACTTTTTTTCCTCCTCACACTTTGTTATGGCATTTCCATCCTTACTAACTTCCAGGCTTCACAAAAATTAAAATGTGAACAATGCTATAACAAAGTTGCTAAATTTGTAGAAAATATCCCTTTCAGAACCCACCACCGTATAGCACTAAAAAGCCTAAATTGGTTAGAACTACCTCAATTAACACATGCACAGCTTCTTACAAGCATCAATCTTCTTGTCCAGCATTAAAAAAAAATCTACAAAACTATGTTCCCAATCGATCGTTCAGATCCAGTGACCAAAAACCCCTATCTACAAACTTATCAAATCTGCTGGGCATTGTCTGTACTAGTACAAGGCTGCTAATGCCTAGATCTACTTATCTGCATCCTTCTGGTCAATATCCTCCCTCCCATCTTTCAAAACCACTCTTAAAGACTTCCTAGCTAAATTCTAGCTTTGTTTATGTACAAAACCAGGATAAACTATATCCCTAAATGTGAACAAGTACCTTTCAATTCCTTATACCACCTTACTCTCCCATCTTCATTTATTTCTTTACTTCTTTATGTCTATAAAATTCTCTTCCATGACTTTCTCTAAATATTCCATGAGCCTGTGTTTCCCTCACTTTGTATTGCATTCCCTGTTTATATTAGACTAACTTACCTTTAATTTCTCCTCAAACTGTCTAATTTTTTTATAAATATTAAATGATTGTCATATAACTTCTATCAATTCTTAACCAATGTTCTTATATTATCACTGGCTTGTTATAATTATTTAAACTCCTGATGTTTTTGTCTTATTTTTTTTTCAAGATTGTTAAAATTATTGTTTGTAAAATGTTTTGTAAAAGTTTGGAGCTTTCCTTCCTGGCCTCCTCTGAAAATGGGCTTCTAAATTTACCTGGGCAGATCTTGCCTATGTATTGTTCTGAGCAAACAAACCTCATAACAGGGAATGAATGGACTCATCTTGATTAGGGGAAAGGTTGATAGTCAATATACACAGGGAAAAATGCAACTGAAAAGTAACACTTCATGTAAGCAGTTTTCAGACTGGGAAGAGGCTTGGATTTATGCAGCATCCATACTCAACCATTATTATATTTTTCACTATAATATATTATTGTTTGGTAACTTTGTAATGTTAAATAATCAATAATGGTTGAGTATTTTCAGAAAGATTAAGTTTAGGTAGTGACTGAAAATGTAAAATTACAAAGACAGGCAGTAGAAATAAGGTTGCTTTACAAGGTGGCTCAAGGCAGTCTCTTTGATAGAATATGGAGCTTTGAAAATCTAGGGGACCTTAGAAGAAAACCACTGTTGCCTTATATTAATAAAAGTCAACTGATGTGATATGGGCACATAATGAGGATATGCCCTTATTGTGTCCCATTACAACTGACTTGGATGAGACCCCTGAAGAGCCCCACAACAAAAAGTAAGGATTATGTTTCTTGGTTTGCCTGTGAATACCGTGAGATCACACTGGATGAGGCAGAGACTTCATTTTTATTATGTATTTGCCATATTAAGCATATCACTGAACTTCTAACTGTGTATTGTATTTTTCCCTGTCCCTTATATATATTTTTTTTTTTTTTGATTTTCTGTTAAATTGCTAAAGATTATAGACAGTTATTCTACTTATTATAGGTTTTGTGCTTCTTATTGTTAAGAAAATACTTGTTAATATAAAACCTGTTGTCCTATTAACTTTTTAGCAAATTAGATTAATATTTAAAAAAAAAATTCCTGAATTTGGGCCTTTGTTTCTCCCATTACCATTATTTTTGGCATTGTCCTGATTTTTGAGAAAAAATGTTTAGAGCTGTAAATCGGGGAAGAATACTGACTCATGTAAATATTTTTCAGACTCAGTCCAGATACCACCTACAGAATTATCCCTGTGCTGTGCTAAAAATTATAGAAACACAAGTTTACCAGATATATGGATGGTCTATAAGGAAGGTCCGATCCCAACACAGGAGAGATTAAATATGGTCATTAGCACATACAATCATGAATATGGCATTTTTTGATTTGTAAGTTTTGGGACAAAGAACTTAGCTTTATATTAATTGCATGCTCTGCATCAGAATTATTTCTAATAAGAAAGGTAGGGCCTGCAACAAAATTATATACAAAGCAATTTACCACTCAACAAATTGTATGTTGTAAATAAAGTACTTTTCACACTTTTACTGAACTGTTGGCCTCTGACAGATTATGCATTTTCTAAGCTGTTTTAAATATAAGTTTTAGAATGTATTAAAGAAATACCTTTTGTAAAACCTGAAAAGCAATACCACTTTCTTTGTTGGCAATTTAAAAAAAGAGAAACAGTTGGCCATATACATCTATAGATTTTCTGATGTTTGCTTAGTTTACATGAATGATAAAATTTACAAGTACAATTGTATTGCAGTCACAGAGGTTAAAGAGCTAGAACGTTACCAGAAGGTTTAGATGAAGATGTAGGATGTTGCATTGGGAAATCAACCTGTATTTGAACTTTTTGCTGCTTTTGTTACTCTGGCTAAGGGTATAATGCAACATCAAGAATAACTTGATTTGTTGGGATCTTTAGGTTTGTTAGCTATATACCTGCAAAAATATATCATCAAGTGACACACACACACACACACACACACACACACACACACACACACACACATACACATACACACACACACACACACACACACACATGGAATTTATTCTACTCTTATGAAATATTCATTGTGTATACTGTTTTGCTGAGTACAACATTCTTTCATTATTTTTGTTAGAAACTAAATATTACTTTTCCCCACATCCATATAACATCTTGACTACATTGGGACAACGTCCCTAGAGGTATTTGCAGATGTTGTCGACATTAATGCTTTTTATTAATTTATGTTTTTTTTTCTACCACAGTTCATTATGTGAACTTAGTAAAGCTTGAATGAACCTGAAGGTCAATGCTGTTTCTTGCATTAACCGCTGAAATGTCTGCTGTCTTCAGAAGTGTAGAAATTGAAGCAAGAACAACATATACAAGTCCTTTAAAGACTATTAAATATCAGTCATTTAAAGTTCAAAGATGGCCATTAGAGATTGTGAAACAGAAGGTTATGTTTTCATAAGATTTGTAAATTTCTTATGTTAACACTCAGATCCAGATGATATGCTCTGTGTCAGTTTTCTAGTTTGATCAGATGAAATTTGAAGTGTACAACAAGCTGTTCATAGAAGTTAACATTCCAATCTGTGTTTTCAAAAATGGCCACCAAGACCTTCTGAAACACATTGCATTCTGGAATTTGTAGTTTCTTATGCTGGTACTTCTGAATATTATGGTATGCGACTCCTTTTTAGTTTATCTTTTTTTTCCAGATCAGTTTTCTTTCAGGCCAATAAACAAGAATGGACAACTCTTCTACATCAAAATATATGACAATAGCAATGAATTTGTGCTAAAAATGAAAAGAAAATGACAAGAAAATATCTACCATTTCAAACATCAAAATTATGGCATATTCTAAGAATAAACCACAAGAAACATTCATAACATAGTTAGCCATCAACTTGTTAATTTGTCCCATGCAAAGAGATGAAAATATTTCATAGCTCAGTAACTCATTATAATTTTGGTCAGTGCTGACAGCCGATCATAATCTACTGCTATAAAAATGTTAATTGGAGCTGATATCTCTATCTAGCCCTTTCCAATTTATAAATTCAGTGCAGATACTGTTATCTATACATGTAGCAGCCATTGTTCTTCCAGAACTGAAAGAGCTGAATCATGTGGAGGGATGTCCAAGATCCAAAATCTTACATTATACAATGGGACAACACATTTAAGGATTGCTCATCTGACTGCACCATGTATCTTTAACCAAAAGACCTGATTTGCCATCATTTATATACCATACCATATGAAAATAGTCTGCTATGACCACTCCACACTTCCAGCTGGTACCATTTCTTGAATCCACTTTCCCTTAGCATAGTGGTGATATGCCAAAAGTGTACATTTTTAAATTGGGTGAGGAAAACTGTGTGTAACTTTCCTCATCTTCTGTCCATAGTCCATATGCTACTCAATGCATTCTTGTTAATTTCTGTTTATAGCATTGCAGACCATTTCTCTATGTCATTTTCAAAGGCAGTAATTATACCATGTATCTATATATTGTAATATTGTACAAAACTGCAAGAAGACAGAGATCTCTAGCCTTCACAGGGTCTTGGAAGATTAAAGGATTCAGTCTATGAATGGGTGGGTGGGGTGGGGGCTGAAGTCAGCAATTGCTAGCATGGTCCCATAGTAAGATGCTATGATCTGCTAAAGCATTGAGAATTAGCTTAATGACTTTGATTCCTCTGCTAGAAAATTAATGACTAGAAGGAAATCTGATCTGCTCTCTACTGCAGTTTTAAAAGCAAAGAAGGTAAACTCTTTTTTTATGTGGATGTTGGACTCTCTATATCTATGAACAAAATACAAAGTCCAAAACCACAAAAGTCAAAAAGCAAACAGGAGAAGAATGCTCCAACAAGCCGATTTTAATACCCAAAAAATCAACGGTTAAGTGTTTTTGTTTCCGTTAGTTCATCAGAATAATTAAAACCATTAGAAATGACATTTTATATGTTATACCACACCCCCTCCACTAGGAACAACAAATCCACAGTGTAAAACAATATTCACTTTACATTGCCATTACTTTAAAGTGCCCTTGCATACAAACACATCATGAATCAATAAACCTAAAGAAGCTACAACTAAAACAAAAATGCAAGAATCTATAAATATTAAAATACATTAATCCTCTTTCTTGAGCTATAAAAAGCATTTGACACAATCTCCCACTCCCATATGCTTACTAAATTCTCCAACTTTGACACCCCCCCACCCTTCATTGGTTCCTCAACTATCTCTGCGCGTTTATATTACCTCGTCGAAATTTTACTGCATCTAAGCAATAAATGTCAAACACAATTGATCAATGCAGTAAAATATCGAACAAGGATAAAAAAACAAAATAAAAACTAAAGGGCGTAGGCAAGGAGGCAAGCTCCCCTGTGCCCCCACACCCCCCGCTACTTAAATATACCAACTCTAAGACCGCACTACATTGAGGTAAACAGAAATCTCCCCTACAGAGATTTCCATTTACCTGGCCGATATTCTTCGCTTTTGATATTGTCATGCCAACAATTTCAGATTCGATATTGTCAGCTTGCAACAATATAATATAGACCCATCTCTGCATTAGGCAACAATTTTCCATTTGGCAGGACTTCTCCTCCCCCCTTTCATCAACCCTAATATAGGGGTACCCCAGTGATCTATACTGGGTTCCCTTTTATTTAGTATATTCATGAATGACTTCGCACTTCTCTAACCCATAGTACTATTATTTAATATGAGGATGACTCTACTATAATCTGCTCCTCTAAATTTGCCTGTACACTACAGCAACTTATCCAAAACGCTTTTACCTCAACTGAATCCTGGATGAACCATCTCACCCTTAATCCCAATAAAACTAAACTCTTAATATTTACACCCCAAAATCAAGCCAGATTGAGAAGTTTGAATTCTTTGTCCAATCACAAAATACTACTACTATTGGTGTCGTTCCCAGTACCAAACTGCTCGGTATTATCATTGATGACAACCTAAACTTTGACCTTCATATCTATAACAACATTTAAAAAAAAAACATCAAAAACTGGGAGCTCTTTGCAGACACAATTACTTTCTCAGCTACTGTGCAAAAAAGGCTCTTGCCTCATCATTCCTGCTTCCAACTCTCCTATACGGTGCCCCCATCATCACCAACATTCATTCTTCTCTAAAAATAAAACTCAACTTATGCTACAACAAAGTTGCCAAATTTGCTACAAATGCTAAATACTCCACACCACTGTTCCTCACTACACCAATTAAATTGGCTTGAACTCCCCCATCACCTCACTTATTTACAACTAACTACTGCCCATAAACTTATTTATGACCTAGCAGTCTGCCCATCCCTCTCCCACATTCTGACCACATACCATCCTAAGAGACTCCTAAGGTTAGAAAACAAAATGCAATTGAACACTGATAAACCAAAGCTCACAGTTGGCCACATGCTGTATTCTTTTACTTTTACTGCCTCCAAGCTATGGAATAATCTTTCTGCCTCACTCAGGGCTATCAGCAACTCCACTACCTTTAAAAGATCCCTTAAATTGCACCTCTCCTCACAATGGATATACACCCGCACCCCTACTGACAACCCCATAACATGACCTTCTCTAAGAATCCTTACTCTGTCCTTACTCTGTCACACTCTATAACTAGCTTTCCTCCCCTTCCCTCTATCAAACCATTTCCTTCTGCTGTCACTTTACCCTCTCCTATCCCCACCTTTGCATTCTACCTCCCTCTCTCACACTTTATTCTTAAACTTCTCTCTCTGCTAATAATATCCCTAACATATAAAAACTTTTCTATTCTTACCGTCACCAGAGTATTAAATAACTCTTCACTGTCATTATCAACTGATTCAGTGTTATTATCACATTACTCTGTCTTATCATTCTTCATTTGATGTGCTACTGTATTTATCATGTAACATTTTATTTGTATGTAATTAAATGTGGAGCTTTTCTCCCTGGGCCTCCACTGAAAATGGGCTCTTCTCAGGCTCAGTGGACTTTCCCAGTAAACAAATGCAATCAATCAATCAATCAATCAGTCAATCAATCAATCAATCAATCAATCAAATCAATCAATCAATAAATGTATGACACATGAGGGTGTTAACTTTAACTGCCACCCATTGACCATTGCTATCTTAAAGGGCCTTTTTTTTTCAACCACCCGAAAATGTCCCTAACCAAAGATAGCTGTTCCTTTTGAAGAATCTTTCCCACCCACAGCCATGCACCGTCCCTTCAAGTTGCGAAGCTTATCCTCAATGGAACTATACTTCAGCTTGTTTTCTTGCATGCCTGACATATGAACCTTAAGTTGATATAGTTTTTCTAATATAAAGGCTAGTTTAATGCTAGTGTTTAAACAGCTAGCATTCCATAACTGCCAGGAAGTTTGACTTAAGGGCAAACACACAAACACAGAGAGACACAGCTTTTGGTCAACATTATGGGCTGTAGCAATAATTATTCAAAAGATCAAGGAGTACAAGAATATGACAATCTAATCGGATCACGCTTGCAACTCCATGAGTTAAAATGTACTTGCTCCAGCCCGGTAAGTTATTAAATGGTGTTTACCTCAAGCATAAGCCATGAGTTTAGAAAGAAAGTTTGCTTTCAGCTGACCAGGAGGTAGTATAAAAAATGCAGGCCTTCAATATTTTCCTTTTCCAGTTTTACATTACTTTAAGTCCAGAAGGACTGTATGTTTTTTTTACAATATATATATATATAGAGGGGTAGGTATAATGAGGCATGGCCATTGTACTTTCTATCTCCCTTTCTTTTGGCTATGTGCTTTCATGTTAATCCAGAGAAAGTAAGGGCTTCTGGTCCCTCAGCTGGAGTGTTCCTCCAGGTATAACTTTCTTCATGATGTGCACCAAAGAGACCACAACAAAGAAACGGCAGCCACGTCAACAACAACAGTCATTCTGGGATTCCACACGTAGCCCTGTCTTTTCCAAAATGCAGTGTGCAAGTTTCAACTGAATTGAAAGTGAGTAAAACAACTGGCACAGTACAGTGACTCCAGCTCAGCAATCATTCCATAAAAAATGGGAGAGAGTATCCTAGCTGATGTGTGTAGTGGTCCAGATGTTAATTCTTTCATGACCTGAATGAATGCAGCCCCCTCTCTGACTTTCTGTAGCCTCTTCAAATCATTCAGGGTGGGATCCAGGCTGCAGAAGTTTATTCAGCCATCTCCTCTGCACTGAGCAAACTTGCCAGGGGTAAATACCTATTATGTTGCTCTATCACAAATTGCTTTTGCTGTCTAATGGAGTGAAGATGTTAGCATTTCAATCATTTGTACCTAATTCATCATTGTTCTTCATTTTCTTTTTCCCAAAGATTTTTCTGAAGGGGTTGACAATTAGGGGTGCTTTCTTTCAATGTCCCCACAACTTGAAAGGCCAAGAGTGGATACAGGCTGCTTGGAATGCCTCTTATTAAGTTAGGCTTCAGACTTCTCTGAAAATTCAAACAAGAGCTTCAATAATCTTTTTTGTGCAAATAATGTGTCAGGGAGGTGCAGCTGAGCCTACTAAACATTCTTTCTGAAGTACTTAAGTACTGGGCCAGAGATCTTTCTCCTATTAAAAACAGCAGCACTATGAGCTGGGGTGACCCTATCTGCCATTATCCAAGCAAGTGGATTCAAGCTCCCTTACTGTATGTAGTATACTTTGTATACTTTCCATGACTATGTAGTTCAAACAGTGGAATATGAAATGTCTAGGGAAGTTAGTTGAGTGTCTCATGTTCACCCTGCTTACTCTTTTGATGTCTGGGGGGGTCATGTCTCTTAAGAAAATCAGCCATGTCCTGGCAGATGAAGGTTACTAAATCATCTCCCTCCTGACCTTCTGGCAAACCTATAATACTTACAGTGTTACACCTGAAGCTATTCTCCATGCCATCTAGGCACAACTTACATTTGTTTAGCAGTCCATCAGCCCAGATAAATGGTGTGCATTTTTGATAATGCTTCCCAATGTTTGGAGAGGCATTCTGTTGTTTGTACCATTCTTGGTGAATATCAGAGACTTTTGCCTTTGTTTCCTTACAGATTACCTTGACTTGCTTCACATCCATCTCTAACTCCTGTAGTAGTGAGGTAAACAAAGTGGTACAGTTATTCAACAATGTATATTCCATATTGGCTTTCACACCTCTACTAGATGTTTTAATTTTAGGCTTGAAATGCATGTCTTCCTGTTTGTTTGTCATGTAAAATCCAAGTGTTCTCCAAAATCAACAGCGAACAGTTTGCTATGATTTTTTACACTTTGATGTTATCTGGTAAGAGCTTAAAATCAAGAAACAACATTTGATATGTCATAGCAAAAACAGTGAAGGGTAAAAAAAGGTGACAATCTCTGAAATATGAAAGGATGCTTAACTGGACATCTTGATCATTGCGCATTTTCAAGCATGTTCAGACTCAGAAAACAAAAGACAGGACACATGTAATCTGTCCATTATTTCTGTCATTTTCAAAGTGATAGCTTAGCTTAGTGAAAGAAACATTATTAGAACAGACAAATTATATTATTTACTTGTAGAGTACTTCTGAATTCCAAGTTCGAATTGTTACTTCAACAGAGGAAGGGACTTGAGCTCTATATGTAAAGCATCACTTTCATTTTGGAAGTGATTTGATAATTTGGATGAGTTTCACTGGAAATGTTAGACATGCATTTGAAGGAGATTAAGAAGCAAACTAGAAGAAAAGAACTGAATGTAAAAGAATACCAGAATAGAACGGATGTGAAGTTTAAACCCATATCTTACATGAAATTGACCTTAATGCAGATAAAGATATAATGGAGGGTAAGGCAATGTGGAAGTAGCTTTTTCTAGAGATGTACATTGTTTTCATTGATGGGGCTTGTTCCTGTTAAAGCAGTAGATGATGTTTCAGAAATAATTGAGGTTACAGCTTAATTTGCTGCTGTCAAGGAGGCAGTTTGATGCATAATCAAGTGTTGCTAAAAAATAGAATTAATTTAGTGTCACTAATTGTGAAAGACAGCATATGTCTGCAATAAATGAAATGTCATATCTAATAGAAAAAGGAATTCTCTACATCAGGATATCCATAGATGAGGCTAATAAATGAAATGTCCAAAAGAAATAGCAAATGAAGTGGGTGCCAGTGGTAGCAGCGAGATCCTTAGGATTGACACACAGCAGTTAAAGTGTTTATAGACCAAGAGTAGAAAGGAGGTTCTGCTAATCAAACTGAAAAGCATAACAAATGCACACACACACACACACACACACACACACACACACACACACACACACACATGCACACATACACAAACACACACACACACACACACACACACACACACACACACACACACACACATTCTAAGTCTGCATAATTAATGACTATTTCAGTACATTTACTGGGTGATATCTGTACATTAATATAATTTTGGAGAACATTCACTGATGTCTTATTCACCCATTATCTAATCAAACAGCACAGTTCTTCTACATCTATATAACTCTTATTATGCTGCCAGGAGTCACAAACAGAAAAGAAGGCAAAATGGAATTTATAATGTCCAAAATATCTTAGAAAACCTGAATGCTGATTTTTCCAATAATTCATTATTTTCTGCCAGAGAAATGACTAAACTTGTAATACTGTTTAGCTTTTTGCACTTTTATACAGGCTGTGGAAATGTTTGTGAGTAATGTTCTTGACTGAGTATGACTCTCATTTTTTTTTCTTTTATAGCTTTTCCACACTCAGTTAAAGGACTTTTTCAATAAAAACCTCAACAGTCCAAGTAATATAAACGAGATCTTCTAAATATGGTCAGTCTGTTCTTGATATATCATGAAGCAGATGTTCAAATTCATTAATTTGGACTGCTGATGGTCTCTTTAGTCTAATAAAGTTTAAAGCAATGTTATCACAAATATACAAATTAAGTGTTTAATTATGTTGTTATAAGAAACTAAATGAAAAAAATACAGTATTAACTCAGTTTTGAAGTATTGGAAAGGCTGAGTGGCAAATGATTGTGCTGTGTCTGAAAAGAATGGTGCAATTACCGTAATTCATAGATCACTGGCTTAGAGAAGCGTATCTTACAGTGGAGGAAATGAAATAATGGATCTGCTTTTGGTGCACAGATGTTAGACAGCACACATTAATTAGAAATAGGTCCCAATTCTGACAATACTGAATTAGAGGACAACTTATGGAACACAATAAGAAATAGTGCCTTAAACAATTGTTTTGGAGGCATTTTAATACTGTGTTGGATCCTAAATTATATTGAACTCCTCATGTCTGGAAAAGATTCAGAGATTGCATCAATAAGTCTGTGTCCAGATGAGCTTAATGATGTTGATGCCTGGAGGAGTGCATCAATAAGACCATGATTTCACTTCTCTCATGATTAAAACCAATGACATCAGTAGGCTCACCATGTGCTGTTATTTAGGGATTTGTTGTCTATGGTTTCAGAAGTCTCTGTTAAATCTGCCACTTTGTGTGATCATAGCCAACTTACATTAGATATAGCTAACCTTTTTTCTAACAGCATCAAAACTACTTGCTGGAGACTTGATTTTCTGATGTTAAAAGATAACAATAACTGTCAAAATATGGTGAGAAATCAATAATTACTGTTTTTTAATCATAATGTGAGTTATATTTTCAGGAAATGTGAATATTTTAAAGCAAAGGCATTTAATAAGATACCTTTCACTAAAATGAAAGGACATGATGCAATGACTTTTCTGAGATGGTAATTATCTTATAAGTATAGGAAACGAGGATATAAGGGCAAGTTATTATATATGAGCCGATTAAATCTGCCTGTCAGCAAATGAAGGCACTTCAGCTTCTGAATATCCAAGAGTGATGGGAAATGATAAAGATATCTTACCATGTAAAAGGTATAACCTCACCTAAAGTTCGACTTAGACAGTTGCCACAGTTAAAATTAATACATTGTTAACACATCAATATCAGGAAATTTCAAGGAATGTGAACCCCCCCCCCCCTTCACCGATTAGGAGATAATCTTCTTAACTTTACAAAAGGTCAGGGAAGCTGATAAGGTTGAGTTATTTTCCCCAGTTACAAGAAGTGAAATTCTGGTTGCCATTGATTATATTGCAACTAGCCATGCCCTGGGATTAGATGGAGTTTCTCCATATTTCTACAAGATTTTTAAAGAAATTAGCGCTGCTTTATAATGCTTATATTTAAAAGCAGAACTCAAAAGTACAATATCAGAATCATATAGCTCGGCTTATGCAGTTCTGTTTGCAAGCTCTTATAACTAGGTTATCGTCCAGTCATTACAGACACATTTCTACCTTGTAGATGAAAAGCAAAATGTATGCAGAGGTTTTAGTCTACCAGTCAGACAATCAGTTACCCATTTGCCATCCAGTATATGACAGTGTTGCATCAAAGGATGCCTTAGAGCCCTAAAGCTAATTATAAACTGTCTTACTTTTCATTCTGTCATTCAGAATAGTGTAATCCCTGGAGCAGCTTTGCTGCAAGACTTTAACAAAGGAACTGAGTTTGCATGTTTATTTTATTTATTGTAAATGTTAGAATACATGGATTTTTTTCATATAATATATTAACAACTGTAAACTGCAATATTTTGACCAAGTAGATGAGTCATTACAGAAAGCACATGTTCAAGAACTTTTTAAATTCCTAAAGGAATATACCCTTATCACTTGCTTAAACTTAAGATGCCAAGATATTTTACAGCTGCAGAGATTCCACATTTTTTTTTGCAAACAACAGTGGTCTACAAAACTGATCATGTAGCATAGAATTCTTATCAGACAAAAATGCAAAAAGCTATTAGTCTCTTTGTTGTTAACACTTCTTGAAAGCACACCTCAGTAGCAAACATAAGTGCAATTATTATAGGGTACCAGGATAGATCTAGGGAATTGCAGACTAAGCTCTACTATACTATACTCAAAGATGTGTAGTCATATAACGCAGAGACATTGGCATACAATTTATATTGGACACCTGATCGGAAGGAATGCAATGCCTACACCTGTCTGGTCGACACCATTTGATTGTTGCAAACAGATAGTGTACAGTCAAAGTAAACTTTATTGTTATTTAGAACTACAGACGTGTAACCTAAATGAAATGTCATGCATCAGCTCAATTCTTGAGATTACAAAGGAAAGCGAAACAACACATACAAGTAGAGGAATAAACATAATTAAAAAATACAATACTACTCCCAATAAAAGCAAGAAAGAGCAGAGACATTTGCCAACACTCATATACGAAAAGAATACCCTCCGCTAAGTTAAGTTAATTACCATATTTAAAGTAAAACAAAACACACTACAGATTGAAATGTCCAAGTTATTTGTCTAATATTGCACTTGAGTGAGTTAAATAATACTGACTATGCATATAATAAATACATATTGCACTTAGAATATATGTACATATATATTGCACAAATAAATAAAAATTTACATTATGTGTCCAGATCTCTGTGACTAGCATCAGAGTTCAGAAGAAACTGCTACTGAGTCTTGTTGTCCAGCAGTGGATGCTGTGATATCTCCTGCCCAAAGCCAGATCCTTAAACAGTCCATGCACAGGATGCCTGTTGTCCTGTATTATTTTGGTGGCCTTTTGGATGCTTCTTGCATCATAAAGATGTATCAATGGAAGACTGGAACTTGTTACCTTCTCTGCAACCCTCACCACTCTTTATAGTACCTTCCTTTTTGTAACTGTGCAGCTTCCAAACCACACTGTGAAGTTGCAGGTGAGGATTCTCTCTACTGCACTTCTGTAGAAGGTAGAGAGAATATGAGAAGGAAGCTTAGCTTTTTTCGGCCATCCTAAAAAGTGGAGACATTGATGCATTTTCTTGAAGAGTGGACTGGTGTTTCCCAGCCATGAGAGATCCTCTGATATGTGTACGCCCAGGAATTTTGTACTCTTAACCCTTTCCACACTCTAACCATTGATCCTGAGCACTGGGTGGTTTGTTCTCCTTTTCCTGAAGTCAATGATAATCTCTTTGGTCTTGCTTACATTCAGGTCAAGGTTGTTCCTCTCATACCAATTGATCAGAGATGCCACCTCCTCTCTATATGCCTTTTCATCCTATTTTGTGATGAGCCCCACAACTGTGGTGTCATCAGCAAACTTGACAATATGGTTGGACGTGCTTAGCATAGCAGTCATGAGTCAGAATGGTGAATAACAGTGGGCTGAGAAAACATCCTTGTGGAAGCCCGGTGTTAATCGTGATGCACTTTCATGTGTTCTTACCTGAGCACACCCTCTGTGGTCTCTCAATCAGGAAGCCTGGGTTCCAGTTACAGAGATGTTTACTGATTCCTAAATGTGCCAGTTTTTCTATTAGCTGCATTGATACCACCATATTAAATGCAGAGCTGAAATCCATGAACAGCATCCTCACATAGTTGTCTTTGCCTTCTAAATGCTCAAGAGAGATGTGTAGTGTTACTGATATGCCATTAGCCGTAAATTGGTTAGCTCTGTACACAAACTGCAGAGGGTAAAAATCAGGAGGTAGGCATGAAGACAGATGCTTTTTGATCAGCCACTCAAAACATTTCATAACAGTGGATGTCAGAGCGACTGACCTGTAGTCATCGGGCTGGAGGGAGTGGTTCTCTTAGGTAGTGGGATAACGTTAGCTTCCTTGTAGCATGAGGGTACTTTTGCCATGGCAAGAGAGGTGCTAAATATTTCCTTGAGCACTGTGCATAGTTGATCAGGACAGACTTTTAACACCTTGCCCCGTATGCTGTCTGGACCAGCAGCCTTCCTGGGGTTCACTTACCTTAGCTATCTTCCTACCTCCTCTGTGCTGAGGCTGAGCACTGCATCCTTGTCATCAGTGGGTAGCTTTAGTGCCAACCTGTTGTTTCTTTCCTCAAATCTACCAAAGGAGATGTTTAAACCGTCCATGAGGGGAATATTCCCTTTCCCCAAGGTTTATGAGATCTTGAAGATAATTAGCAGAGGATAGAGGAATGCAGAGTGAATTTCCACCCTGCAAAAAAAAAAACAATTCCATTGGTTTATTCTTACTCAGGGCTAATCCGTGGAACATGCACAAGAAGTATTAATATTTGTTCATTTGACATTTTGTGTGTTTAAATTAATGGTGCTAGTATCATTGTGTATGATATGCAATGAGTTGTATTAATAACATTAATGTAAAAGCATAACTATAGCAGGTATTGAATATAATCAGTACCTGTATCCTTATACAGAATACAGGGATATGTGTAAATGTTAATATAAACGCACAACTGTATTCATTAATAAATTGAAGATATGGTTTTAATGTCACCTGAATAAAAAAAAAAAGGTGCAATGCATCCTAACCTTAATTCTAAAATATTCCATAGAAAAACTCTTTCCATAACACTAACACTATTCAGATAGCTGTCATATAAATGTAATAGAAGGGGGATTTTCCTTATATGATTGGAAAAGGAAATTGTTTTCCTTTCCACTCTTAATTTGGTTTTGTTTTATTTGGTTTACGACAACTGTGTTATTTGATATGTTTTCAACAATCAATAATGGATCAATGTTTGTGTATTTTGACCAGTTGCCTTAAACTCATAGGTAATTATGTGTACACACACACACACACACACACACACACACACACACACACACACACACACGTACCTAGGTTGCAGCTGTGACTGTGATCAAATAAGTAAATTAATACATAAATAATAGCCACTATAATATATCTCAGTTTGACAATGTTAGAAGAACACAGAACAAACCATTACAAGCACACACACACACACACACACACACACACACACACACACACACACACACACACACACACACACAAGTTCTAGTAATTGTGATGCTGCAGTTACTTGCATTAGTTCTGTTTTTATTTCTTCATGCAATGAATAGGTGTACTTTTCTAGTGGGTTCTCCCTGTATATTAATACACCCTTTTGGAACTTTGAGTATGCACTGGGAGTAATTGATTCTCCAAACAAATTTTTCTAATTTTATGTAGAAGATTTTTTTAGAATGTTTCATATTACATATACTTTACATTCATGATACAATTTTGTGGAAATAAAAATTCTTCTACGTGTCAGAAAGCAGCATCCCAAATCAGGAAGGCTACCTCTGTATACAATTACTGTAACTCCAGTGTGTGTGTGTGTGTGTGTGTGTGTGTTTGTGTGTGTGTGTGTGTGTGTGTGTGTGCACCCCTGTGATGATACAAATAGCTTGTCATCTGCAGTGTCAATATATATGTGTATGCATGTGAGAAAAAAAGTAATATCAGCAAGTTTTATCTGTGAATGTCCATATGCATAACACTTTGTAACATCTAGACAATGAAAGCTTCTGGGGTCACTGGACCCCAGTCCACTGGCTGTAAAAGAATATTCTGGTAGAAGCTTAGTAGGGGGTCTCATCTTTAATCTCTGTCCTGGGTCCAAGACTTGCCCTCTTCAGAGTGTGCACAAAGAATGCTAGAACCTTGCAGTACTGGGGACAGTTTTTTGTGTCTTTCGGCATTTCCCAGTTAGGGGTCGCCACAGTGGAACTCCGGTCTGCTAATGATTGGCAGTTGATTTTTACGTACCAGCTTGCCAGACCTACGACAACCAACCAAGCGCAGAAAATGCAGCCCATTCACGCTATCTCCAAAGAATGCTCTCTCTGAGAAATCCCGAACGGACGAACTGTGAGGATGCTTGCTAGACAAGCACCACACACCACCGTATGAGTATTAATTCATAACTTTTCACACAAATAAATGTGCACAGAATGTCTAGAGACATGAAAATATCTAGGAACAGTAAACTGGACTACATTACTGTGACCATTATTTTTTTCATTTTCCTCATAATCAAACATCAGACTTGTGTATACTCAAGTATCTTTTGGGAACTGGGTTAAGGAGGCATTTTCTGTATGAATACATAACAACACCGAGTTAAAATATATTATTATGGCCATTTTTTCTGCTTTTATCCTGGTATCACTTCAGAGTGATACAAAGAAGGTAGTTGTTTGTTGATGCTATGGGTGAGGATGCATGCAGTTTATGTGTACTGTATGGCAGCAACAGCTTGAAATATATGACTGTGGCCATTTGCTCTTTTACTTTCATCCAAGTATAACAACATAGGAGTAAAGAGAAGGGGGCTGTCTTCTCTTGTGAGGAAAAGAGGTAGGGTTTATTCATAGATATGAATTTTGCATCATTACTTAGTTTATTGAGAACTATTGTTTTGACAGCTTTAAAAAAGCTTTGGACACAATTAATTTTCTTTCTTAAAGGAGAAAGATTTTTTTTTCATACTCAAGACTTTTGCTCAGGCCATCATTCAATCAAAAGGTTGGCAGCAGCTCTAAAACTCAATCAGAACATATGGAGCACCAACTCAGTTCTTTTACATCTTCAACAGTTATTTCATTATAGCATTAACTAGTTTGGAAGTGTTGAAAGAGTACAGGAAAAAGCTGATTAGTAAGAAAAAATTTTGAAAAATACAAGAAAAAGTCACCTAGTTGGAGTGAAGAGGATTGGATGAGGGAAACAGGGAGAGGACTGAGGTGGAGTAGGGAGAAAAATAGTGGGCAGCAGGAGTGCACCACTGTGTAGTTAAGACCCCATTTTACCTAAGGAAATCCCTGTTGATTGCAGTTGAATATCTAAAGTATAATATAGGTGATGAAGTGACTAGACTGTGTGGATACTAAAGTAGTCTGTGGGTGAACCTGACTGTCCTAAGTGGCTCTCTGATCACAGATAAATGGTCAGTGACTTGCCATGATATAGTCCCATGCCATTTCCATTAGCCCCACCCATTCAATTGCTTCCTGCAGCACTCCCTTTGAAGGCAACAGCCACCTCTGATAACCACTACTATATATATCACCTATACTATCAAACATTGTAGTACCCTTGTTCATAGGCTCATAGGTTCATAGGAAATTACTTGACTAACAGTTTAAAAGCCCTTACAAGCCTAGCAATATAACCTTATTTTACACAATATATGACCCCTAGAGGCAAAAGGATAGCATGGATTTGTGCCTATGCCTTGAGTATCTTATAGATTGCTTCTGTCCATAAGAAGCATGGGCACTATCCCAGATATGAATTTGTGATCACCCATATATTGATCCAAATTGTATTTGAAGAGGGATAAGGAAGGGCTGTGCTTAATGTGAATAGGAAGCCTGTTCCATAGAAGGGACAATCTCTGAGACACATATCTGTATCTCCATCATAATTTGCTTAAGTCGCTGACTAAGTTTAGATCCTTAGATTGGGTGACCCTGGAGCTATTTGACTTGTGGATGTGTCATAGCTTCATAAGGGCTGGATTTCTGCATGCCTTGCAGGTCAGGCATAGGTCACCTCTTAATAGTCAGTAGAAGACAGAGTAATGGGATAGTGCTTTTAGTCTATCTGCATTGGATGTTTTGTTTACACTATGTATTTTCTGGGGAGGAACCTCTGAGATCACTCTAGCTGCTGTAAGGGCCTAGTCAAGTACATATCAAATGGTGCATTCTACTCAGTTATTGATCTAATGGGGACTGAGTACAGCAATTCTATAATTTCCTTGGATCTGGATGCATTATAACCATGCAGTGCTGGAATGCTTTCCATAGCATTGAACCATGTTTCAGTAAGTGCACAGATGTCAGCATTCTCCAGGGTGAGGAGAGCTTCCAGGGAGTGCAATTTCTTGTTGAGACACCTAACATTGAGCAGTAACACCTTTAGTTTTCCCTGAGTAGCTTTTGTTATGTTAGAAGGTTTACTTGTTTGGCAATGCCTAAATAAAGGCTCTGTATGGTTGGATAATGTTTTGGCCAGTATCTGAAAGCCCAGAGGTGACAGGTGAAGACCACCCATGGCAAAGCAGCGTGGGCCTGTCAACCATGTCCTCCCAGAATGTCAGGTACTGGAATGCTTTGAAATGTCACCAGTAGCTAAGCCAATTGTTAAAGTCAATCATTTTCTGCTGCTATTGTAATTTCAAAACGCATTGTGATGGTACCTGATATCTCCTGTCAGTACTTCCTCCTATCAGCCATAACGTACTTGGGAGAGTTGAGACGTCAGTGGTCAGTCTCATATCACTATTCAGCATCCTATCAACCATATTAGCAAATGGACTGAATTTGCACCTTCCTGTTTCCATGTGCTATTTGTACTTCCTACATTATGCGATGTGCCACACTCCTAGTGTTTAAGAAGATATGTAACATTATTGTCATTAAAATTACACTTCATAAGCATCAAAAAAAGTTGTCAGACAGCGCATCTCTGGACTGTGTCCCATGAGGAAACTATGTAATTCTCATTCTGGTAGCTAGATAGATAGATAGATAGACAGATAGATAGATAGATAGATAGATAAGTAGATAGACAGTATAATTGTAGGCCTTCAAGTAAGTGCATATTACCAACCCCAGCTTTTTTGTTAAATGTTTTAGCTGGTTAAGCCTACCGTAAACAAGTATCCCTTTTCATGGGCAACTTGAGAACACTTTCTTGTGAAATGACTTGCTCAGAGTCACAGATCAGACATATAGAAACTGAGAAAAAAGTCTGGACTACGAGGAGCAGCTTGTTAATTCCTTATAAGCTCAGTCCTGTTTACTAACTGCCAGAAGCACTAATGTCAAGAAGGCCAGGTTAAACTATTTCATTGAGAATGTGTAAAACAAAGAAACAAAGTTTGTTTGGTAGCAGACTACTTTGTCTTCAACTCTGGCTTTCCCTCTAGGCTGCATCCTAATAGGCAGACATCACAGGAAGGGGTGAATAAGAGAAGGGGGCTAGGCACGGTACATGTCAGTTAATGAGCTGGTAGGCCAGCTTATGATCAAGTAACCTAGGAGGGAGTGGGAACAGGACAGGAAGACATAGACACCTATATACAGCACACATAGCCTATAGCTTGGAAACCTTACCTCTTTGTTTTCTTAGGTGAGGCAACAAAAGATACAGAAGGTGCTGTCAACTTTTTCCTTTCAACAAGGCCAGCAGCATTGTGAGATGAGGCTTAAAGGCAAAAGACTGTTTTTATCAACTCTAAGTTAAAATTGGTTGTAGCTGATATTCACCCATTGGTGGCAGTAGAGGTAGAGTTGTTTATGCTAAGTTTATTTCTGCATTGTTCAGAGTCATGGTGTCACAATAATTGGAATGGTACAAATGATTCTTATGTATAGAAGAAATGGACTGAATCCCCACTTTCCTGTTTCCATGTGCTGTTTCTACTTCCTACATTTTGCACTGTGCTACACTACTAATTTTAAGGTTCAGCATTGTCCTATGGTTTAGAATGTGTAGATCAATGGTTATTAATCCCTACTGTATTTTACTTATGCTAGCAGAGTAAAAGTAATGATGCGTAGGTTTAGTAAGTAACTTGCTGTTGCAAAGGTACAAAATAGACATGCCTACGCGGTAACCATCTGAGATGTCAGGACCTGCTAGAACAAGTCCCAAAACATGGAGAATGAACGGTAAAAAAAGGACGTACATATGCTAAGTTTGAGGTGAACATTTCTTAGAATAGTCCCGTTTCTTCCATGGTGGCAATCTCTGAGTTGGTATATATAAATTTAGGGATATGGGGTGCAGGAGGCTTGCCTCCCTGGCAAAAAGTTTAAAAGAAAAGAGCGATCTTCGAGAGTCTCTCTTTTCCTAGGTTTCTGACCTTTTTTTTCCCTGGCTTTTCAGCACTCTTCATTTCGAGTGATGACATTTCAAAAGCCAACATTTCAGTAGGGAGCCCTGCTGCAAATTAGTTGTGTGAGAAGTTCACCAAGCTGTCATAATCTGAATTGTTGCTGTATTTATTATTCAGCAGGTTATGTGGAGAAATTTGTATTTCGTGCTGATTATGGTTGCAGCAGTTATAGGATGCTTCAGCAATGCAACACGGAAAGTGCACTGTAAGGATCATTTCTTTTTTGCTAGCATGCTTGGTTCTGTTTGGATTGATGTTCAGATTTGAGATTCTTTTGCAGTTTGCCTTTTGGCTGGTGCAGTGGGCATTTTGGATCCAAGGCTGCTCATATCAGTAATTTCCAATGTTTATTGGTAGTTGATGGGAGCTCTGCTATGGTTCTTTCTGCTGATTGTGTGTTAGTTATTGGACTGTGAGTAGTACTACATTCTTTAACAGGAAAAGTGTGGTCTATTACTGCACAGTGGCTTGGCTTCTGTGAGAAGTTCAGAAGTTGAACACTGTACATGTCCATCTAAATTTCTTTATGATTATCATTGGTTAACAATTTTTGGAATGTACTGCTAACGACACTAAAGTAACCAGCACATACTGTGCTTTATAATTATTGCAGAATAAAGTGGACAGATTATGTGAAACTACAGTTTCAATTACTGTCTGATCTTTTCAAAACAGACAAGCTCTTACCAACACAAGAGCAAAGTTACATGAATATGTTGGAATGAGTGTTATGTCACTAAATAAAGAATAAATTATTGTTGACTATATGTGTTTAATTAATAAGCAAGTGGTAGTTTTTTGACAATGTTTGAGAACTTGCATACAAGTTAATTGTTCAGTAATGTGCTGAGTAAAGCATCAGAGTAGTGCAGCCCAATGACATTTGCCATGCAGTTTCATGCTTTGGGGTGAGGTGTCAGTTTTAGTCACTAGTACTTTACACTGTACAGTTTACTGCAAAGTAGGATTCTTTACCATGCAAAAGCTAGATTGTTGAATCAAAGAAGTGATAGCTGGTAATTTTTCTACCAAGTTACCAGTCAGATTTTACCAAGGTACCAGTTCATCCACTAATATAATACTGCATAATAGACAGTTAATGATTTGGGTAAAGTGTCTTGCTGTCTGTATTATATGCTCTGTAAATGTCTCAATAGGTAGTGCATTTGTCTTTTAAGACCTGAAGATTATTCAGGGTCATTTTTTATGATGGTCATGTTCTTTATATAGATACTGATAGGATTCCAAGGTAGTGGATTGGGGACCTACATGTTATTTAATGTTGTTGAGAGCATAGCTGTATGAATCAGTAATGCTTTCTTCTGGAAGATGCAGTTTTGACACTAAGCCACTGTGTAGCTCATATAGAGACAAGCAGGCTCTAGCTGTTTTTACAGTGATAACAATGTTCAATCTGTTCACCTCAGTGTTATGGGGATAGTTGTGCATGCAGAGGTATATGGATTCTTATTTCTTCCCTTTTTTCCCTCAAGCTTGTCAGCCTCTTGTAAGTTTTCAATGCTGTGATATTGAGAAGGATTTATAAAGTGGCATTTTGCACTTATTCAAAGTCCGAAGACTAGTCATTGTGTATTTTAGGACCTGGGAAATGAGTGAGAGGATGGTTCTTAGTGGGTGTTGAAAGGTGACCCTTCATCCTTCCCTCCATATTCCAGGGATATCATCCTAGTCAATTTGTTTTCATTTTGCATAAACTGTGTGCATCAAATGTTACTATCTATGTGTTCTGCACTTCTGCATGTTTTTTTAAATATGTCTAGTATAATCAATACCACCAACTAGTATTTATTGCATCTTAATGCAACTAAGTTATGTTCAGTCTTTATGAAATCAACAGTTTGTTTCTTATCTACATAAAACAACTTATTTTCTTGTATCAGGTAAATAACTCCGATTCCTTTAAATGCTCTTACTTTATTTTCTTGCATGTCTTTGCAAAATTATTTTTTCAAAACTCAACATCTGCTGCACAATCTTATAGTCATGCCTAGTAAACAAATATTGATTTCAGCTCTAGCATTGCTTTCAGTTCACTTCATGTGTCTCTTTTCTTTCCATGTAGCACTTACTATCAAAATGCATTTTATTTTATGTATAATTTTTGCATTTATACTTGAGTCAATATTTTATCTGACATAATTTCATTTCTACAGCTGTTTGTAACATCATTCTTGTAATTTTGCTCACCCTGAAAAGATCCACAGATTTATACATTGTAGTAATTTTTGATTCTTCTTTCATATCAACTGCTTATGTTTGAAAACAGTTAAAATAATAGTATTTATGTAGCAAGTTTAAAATATTGAATACACACACTCACACACACACACACACGCACACACGCACACACGCACACCCACACACACACACACACACACACACACACACACACACACACACACACACACACACACACACACACACACACACACACACACACACACACACACACACACACACACACACACACACACACACACACACAGAGACAAAACCTGACAGAGTTGTAAGTAAACATGTGACAGCAGCTTATATGCATACCTGCACAGAACACAGAAGCTATGTGTGCCCTTACAATAGGATGGATCATGGCAGCCAAGACACTTAGAAAGTGTGTACTTTACACTAAAAGATAGTCACTTTGGTTATTTTACTTGAGTACAAACATCAGATTTTACAGGCAGACACACACCCGCCGGTCACACAAAGGATTTTTTGTCAGGACACAACTGCCCAAAGAGGGACTGGCCCTCGCAAAGTGGGACAGGTGGTAACCCTACTTGCTGACAAATACTTTCCAAGACCATGCCCATTTACAACAGAATATTCATGTCACTGTTTCATTCAACAAGGTACAAATTTTCGTTAATGCAGACCCCTCTCACCTCTTCTGTTACATTCAGATAACAACGATTCAGGTATGACATCATTCTAAGTCTCCACAAAAGTCTGGGGAAGCCATGGATTTGTTACCCTGTCGATCTAACAGCTCTATATGGTAATAGTATTACAGCACAGAGCTCTAAAGCATAGATAGCTGAATAAATTATTGATGGAATTCCCAGATATATTGGAATCAGTTTAGTAGTTTAGCCAAAGTTATAAAATGGTTTCTTCCTGTGACCCTTGGGGTATTTTCTTGGATGTTCTATTTACACACTTTTTAATTCTGAATAGGTCACAATTAAAAACTGCTCCTTAGTCAGTTTTGTAAACAGTCTCCTGTCATTAACTAACAATTAAAATAATAAAAATATATATATATATATATATATTTTTAGCAAATAAAGTAAATCCAGTGAGTTACTGAATAACTTTAAATAAAGGAAACTTAGCAAATGAAGTTTGAAGTCAAATTAGTCAGTCACATCAGTTCTTTCCAAGGATATGTACTATAAACTGATAGTTGCAAATTACAGTTCACTGAACCATGGACTGCTAACACATATTGCTTTGTTTAATGTTTTCTACCAACAGACAGTTCTGAAATTGTCTTTTCTTTTCTTAGAATAGCAAAGGGCAATTTGTTTTTTGCAAAAGAATTATCACATCAATTTTAATAATGAGTATTGCAGAGACAAAATCATTTAACTATATTGCATTTCTAATAAATGAGACATAAATACTTAATAACACAGAATTTCAAATTAAAACAAAATAATTTAGCTGCAAGGTAATGAAAGATGAGTGCAAAATTAATGCAGACTTATTAGTTTCAATCCCACTAATTAAGTCTGATGTTATTTAAAACAGAGTGAGGAAATGCTTATTTATGAGCTGGAAAGGTACACAATAAAGTTGCTCTACAACAATTTTAGTAGAAAACACAGTATATCTTCTATAATTATAGCAGTTTGAAAAAACAGTATTGAAATAGCATATAAGAAACACGGCAAGATCATTTGGCTTAAACAAAGTATATCATTTTTAGGTTATGAGACAACTGAAGAAAATGTTTTTACCACATTATAAGCCATGTTATTAAGTTAAAGATCTTGCAGCTATATACGTGAATAAGCATAGGAATTCGACTCACTATTAGAAACAGGGAAAAAAATCAACTTATTCCCCATCTCCATGGCAAAGAGGGATGGAGGCCTGACTATGACCCAACCAAACTGAGTGTGAAAGGCACACAGACGTGCAGCAGTTAGCGTTAATACTGTTGCCTTACAGCAAGAGGTTCTCTGGTTCAATTCTTGGCTGGGATGCCTTCTGTGTGGAGTCTTGATGTACTCCCTGAATGAGTGGCCAACATCAAGTTGCCAGAACTGGGGGAGGGATTGGAGATGTTTATGCTCTCGTAACAAATCCCAGTGGAAGCTAGAGTGTGCCTCCCTGATTGCAGGCATGTTACTACAGTAGGTGTAAGGGCAGATGTAAGCTGATGGTATGGAAGGTGATTCCATTGTCACCATGATTACTCCACCCAGATAAGAATTCCCTTTCCCATATCTTAAAAAACACTATGTATATGATGCCTGCTTCCCACCTATCCCTTCTGTTAAGGGAGAATGACATGTCTTTGTCTTATTGGCTGTAAACTGCATGGTTATTCTAACTCCGTCTCTCCCTCTCATTCTGTCTCTCTCCATGATAAGACCAGTATACAAGGTCAGAGTGGGATTCAGCTGGAAATCCCTGCCACCTTAATCTGCCACAGAGAGAGAAAGAAGGAAAGAGAGAGAGAGAGTACAATGGGTTAAATAGGCAACGGTAAAAATTAAAGAGGTAACGGGGTCAAAAGAGAAGATGAAAACATATTAATAGAAAATGTAACAATGCTTAACGCAGCATTTTTTAATTAGAATTTATTCAGTCACTCTAACCAAATGAGTATGGAAGTGTTTGTAAAGACAACATAGTCATATTTCTCATACATTATTAACAAAGCAGATACAGATCACTTTACTCGTATAGTCTGATCAGTTACTGCTAATATGTGAGTCAGAAGTATTATGAAAAAACTTATCTCTACAGTAGCTTTCTTAAAAGCTTTGGCTGTACTGCTTGTGATAGTATAATCACAAAGAAGCTCAGAACATTCTGAACTTTTGGGGAAAAATTAAAACCTTCTGAAAATGCAATGTGCTGCATTAACTACCACAGTTGTTAACCAATAGCAACACAGAGCCACATACATTTTGTTCTATAGTCTTTTTAAGTTTATGTCAGTCTGTATATGTCTATGCACACACACACACACACACACACACACACACACACACACACACACACACACACACACACACACACACACACACACACACACACACACACACTTCCAGTACATTGAGGCTAAAGTATTTCATATCACATAAAACAGAGCTCCTTTATAAAATATTATATGAATAACTTTCATGTTTCAACATGAAAATATGTATTGAGAGGGGTCAGTAAATAGAAGATCTGTCCCCTGCAAATTCCAATTGGGCAGCAGAGTGGTTCAGTGTCTCTGCCTCACAGCACAAGGGTCTGGGTGGGTCAGTCCTCATCTTCTGTCACACTGTGGGATAACTGTGCATGCTTTTATCTGTGTATATCTAAGTGTTTTCAGGTACTTGCAGTTTTTTTCTCACAAAAACCTGATGGTTATTTTGGTTATTTAGCTATTAAGCAATGTACATGGATATTGCTTTTATTTGTGCACTTGTGTCCTTGCTCATATTTGAAATACATTAATACAACCAAATATCATGATACAATTTCAAAATAATATAATACATGGAGGTTCTAAATATAAATCTGCAAAAGCAACAGAGACCTCCAAAGCAGACATCCAAGCAACCTCCACACCCCAACACAAACCATGAAACACATACTTCACAAAACCACTGTGCCATGCAATCACAGCCCTTAAGGCAAATTATACCATGACTCCCCCAAAACGTGCACGCTGATTGGCCAGCGTGCACATTGTAATCGTCAGTACATAAGAAAAAAGGTCGTGTCGCCGGACTTTTTCCAAATAACCTTACTAACACTATAAACACTGTAAATGCATATTATAATGTTTAACATAAAGATAGCAGCGGAAAACATCTCTGTTGCTTATTTTAAATTATTTTCACTATACTAAACCCATTTGAACAAAGACAAGGAGATGGTTTTAAAGGGAGAAAAGCAAAGCAAGATCTCCGCTATTTGTTTGTCTTGTTTAAATGGGTTTAACATGGCGAATTTTTAAAATAAGCAAAATTACAAATCCTGCTTATTTTTTAAACATACTCTTATTAATTGTATTTATTGTACTCAGTAAAAAAAGCAACGGAATCTTTATAATAAAAAAAACCTTGCTTTTGCTTGCGCTCTCCATTGCGCGCTGGCACAGAGAAATAACATACTCAATGCACTAGTAATAGGTGACTCTGTAGTCAGGCACACTGACGTCCCACTCACTAGGCTGAAAAAGGAGAAGGTTACTGTTAGCTGCCTGTCAGGTGCCAGGATCTGCCACATAGCACAAGCACTCAGGTCACTCCAGAACAAGTACAAATATGACTGTCATTGTTCATGTTGGTGTGAATGACCTGAGCCGCACCTCCCTGGACTACATGAAAAGAGACATGGAAGAGCTCTCTGATCACATAGCCTAGGCCTGTATGACCCTGACCCTGAGTAGCATCCTGCCCTCAACAAGAATGATATCACAGTATAAAGAAAAAAAATATTAATTTCAACTATTGGCTAAGTTTCTGGTGTCACTCAAAGGGGATCCAGTGTCTGTCTGCCTGGGATAACATGCTCAACAAGCCACGCTGCTTCGCTAGAGACAGCTTGCACCTGTCACCCTTAGGCTTTTGAATACTGGCCAAGGCTCTTGCCACCCCCATAGTGCCTTTTTTAGGCAAGGCTCAAAAGACAAACCCACTGCCATAAATAGCACAAGTAACAAAAAACTGAGGGTAATGCTACTCAATGCCAGAAGTCTAAACCTCAAAATGCATGCACTCGAGCCATCCTCAGGATGGAGAAAATCGGTATATTTGCAGTAACAGAAACCTGGTTTAAGGCTCCAGAGATCACTCTAGCACTACCAGGCTACAACTCATACCATATATTTTGGCCACAGAACCCAGACCAAAATACAAAAGGCGGGGGAGTATCCATATTCATCAAGGATACCCACACCTCCAGGTTAGTGGCACAACATGATGCTTCAGAGATCATCCACATGCAACTAGCAACAGGCAAAACTGCAATTCAAATTATAGCTTGCTACAGATCACCCACCATGTCCCAGAACCTCCATTCTGCATTTCTGGAAACATTGGGAAACATAAAAGTCCTACCAAGCACCCTAATATTGGGTGATTTCAATTACCCAAACATTAACTCGGAGAACTACTCAAGTACTAACTCCCTTGCTCAACATTTCCTAGAATTTATAAACTCAAACACCCTGGATCAACTGGTCAACACTCCCACCAGAGGTGACAACATATTGGACCTGGTCATTACTAACATGGGTGACCGGTGTTCCACACCGGAGGTCAACCCCTCACTGGTTATATCTGACCATAAACAACTCACTCTGGATAGCCACATTTCACCCCCACCTCCAGACAAGGAAACCACCATGAAAAACTTTTCAAAAGCAAACTTCGCATTACTTAAGACCAAGGTGGAAAGTTTCAAAGCCCCATGTTAAAGGATAATGCTGTCCAAGCTGCAAAATCCTTTACTAATGCATTCTACAGGCACCTACAAGAATGCATGGATCATGCTATCCCAAGCAAAACCAAGACTCACTCCTCCAAGAAAAAGAAACCAGTCTGGTGGACCCCTGCCATAAACAAGCTATACAATAGAAGGCAGAAACTAGTACAGAAAAAGGTAAAATCCCAAGAAGGGAAGACATTCCTGATCAGTATCAGCAAGAAACTACGATCCCTCATAAAATCACCCAAAGCGAGCTTTGAAAGAAAAATTGCCAAGGGCTCCAAAGATAACCACAAGGCATTCTTTAGCTATGTCAAGAATCTAAGTGGCAATGCTCAGATCTGCTTGGAGTTAGTGCAGAATGGCACAAAATACATTGAACAGACCGATATCACCAACATCCTGGCAGAAAGGTTCAGTGTAAACTTCACCCCCGTCTCACCCCCAAAAGGGACCATAACCATACCAGAAGAATATAGAGCCCCTGAAATCATAGACACTCAGGTTAAAACAGCCCTCTCCAAAACCAAAAACACAGCATCAATGGGACCGGATGGTGTTCCAGGCTGCGTTCTACACAAGCTCAAAGACAAACTAACTCCTCACCTAAACACATTGTTCAAACTCAGCCTCTCCAAGGCTATGTACCCATAGAGTGGTGCACAGCAATGGTTATTCCACTCCACAAAGGTGGAGCCACAACAGACCCCAGGAACTATTGCCCTATAAGCCTGACTAGCTTGGTCTTGCAAGGCTATGGAGCGCATCATCATGGAACTCATTAACAGAGATATTGGGAACCTCCAAACACTGGACCCTACCCAGTTCAGCTTTGTTAAGGGCAGATCATGCCTCCTATACCTGGTGGACTTCTTTGAGACAGTTACCAAGGCTATAAATGAGGGAAAGGTGGTACACACAGCTTACCTAGACCTCGCAAAGGCCTTCAACACCATTCCCCATTCTGGTATTATAGACAAGCTCATCAGCCTGAATATAAACCCCTACATCACAAGATGGGTTGCCAACTGGCTCATGAACAGAACCCACATGGTGAGAGTTGTGAGAGCTAGGTCCAACTTTAAACCGGTTACAAGTGGTGTTCCCCAGGGCTCAGTTCTAGGACACATCCTGTTCAGCATATACTTCTCAGAGGTACAGGAAAGCACAGGAGGACTATGGCTGACCAAGTTCATAGTGACTGCAAACTAGGGGCTATAATTGACTCTCCAGCTGACACAGACATCCTCCAAACAGGGTCTCAGTGAGATGGATACCTGGTGTCAAAATCATGACCTCAAGCTAAATGCCAAAAAGTGCATAGTCATCCCCTTTGGAAAAAACAAAGTACCCACAAACTGCCACATAGGTGGTAGTCCCCTAAATACGGAAGATGTAATAATGGATCTGGGGACCCAAGTAGATAGTAATCTCTCCTTTGATATAAACATTGCCAAAGTGGCTGGAAAATCCTTCTATCTGGCCCACCTAATCACAAAAGGATTTGCATCCAGATCAAAAGCGGTCATTGTGCCCCTCTACTCATCACTCATCAGACCCATCATAGAGTACAATGCCCCATTTGGGATGTACCTTACAAGACAACTGCAACAGCTGGAATGACCACAGAAGTACCTCACCAAGAGGATCACTGGCCTCAAACAGATGCCCTATGCAGCTTGACTGAAGAAACTCCAAATGTACTCGGTTGCATACCGCCTACTCAGAGGTGATCTCTTCCTGACATACAAGGCCATGTTCAACCCAGAAGTGATGGACATGCTCCACCTAAAGAAAACCATATCCCCTTGAGCCACACACTCTAGGGATCTAAACCTCACCACAACAATAAATAGGACACGCTGGAGAGATAGATTCCTGTCCCAGAGACTTCCCATGCTTTGGAACAAGATTCTAATCTACATTAGGCAGAGCTCCTCACTAACACTCTTCAAGAGAAACCTTGATGAGTGGATGGGAAACAGAAAGTTTACCCCAGGGATCACTTCAGTGGCTCTGCTGGACAGAGGCACAGGGAACTAATCTAAGGGGGCGGCGAAAGCCAACACATTCTGGCTAGGCTTATAAATGCCTTTGGGAAGATAGCCTAGTACCTACCTATGAAACTATGAACCTATATAAGGTTAAGAAATCCACAAATCCATTTAAGCCATAGCAGTAGACATATGGCATAATGTGTGTGTGTGTGTGTGTGTGTGTGTGTGTGTGTGTGTGTGTGTGTGTGTGTGTGTGTGTGTGTGTGTGTGTGTGTGTGTGTGTGTGTGTGTGTGTGCGTGTGTGCGTGTGTGTGCGTGTGTGCGTGTATGTGTGTATGTGTGTGTGAGTGTGTTGTGCAGTGTGTGTGCATGAGTGTGCGATCTGTGTGTGTCTGTCTGTGTCTGTGTCTTGTGAGAGGATGTTAGAAGTGGATTTCCCAGTTAGATTCATTTAGTTTGTTACGTTTACTTTTGTATTTTTACTTGGTGATGACAAAATTTCAGGATTATCCTAAATATTTCTGATTCATAGACTACTCTGTCACACTCCACACAAATGGCAGATGTTGATTGCATATTTTTTCTCATAGAAAATATTCATAGTTTTTATTTGCTCTGGGAGTGAATCATCAGAGACATACATGAGTAAAAGTTTACTCTAGAAAATATGACCCAAAAAAAAACACACATCATTCACCCATTTAATCTTATCTACTGGAGGTTGAGCAAAGCTGTGGAGTGGAGGGGGTGTGTCAGTGCTTGTATGCTTATGGACATTTATATGTGCGTTTGTAATGGCATGGTTGATGTTAGATGTGTGAGTGTGTGTGTGTGTGTGTGTGTGTGTGTGTGTGTGTGTGTGTGTGTGTGTGTGTGTGTGTGTGTGTGTGTGTGTGTGTGTGTGTGTGTGTGTGTGTGTGTGTGTGTGTGAGTGTGTGTGTGTGTGTGTGTGTGTGTGTGTGTATGTGTGTGCGATACATGAGTGTGAGTTATATTGTGCATATGAATGTTTGGTTGAGTGTTTCTGTAAGTTTGATCAAGTGTGTTGATAGTGGATGTAGGTGCATATGTATGTGTGTGCATGTACAAGAGTGTGTGTGTGTGTGTGTGTGTGTGTGTGTGTGTGTGTGTGTGTGTGTGTGTGTGTGTGTTTGTAGGGGAGTGACTTTGTTAAAACATATCATGGTCTGCTACGGAGAACATTAGCAAAGTCAGGTCAGCAAGCACTACTGTTTGATTCAGACACATGATAGTAAGACGTTAATAAGGTCTTTCTCATTGTGGCCACACATGTCTTTGTATCAGATTTTCTCACCATCACCATACTTAACCAGCTTGCATTGGGCAGCTAGCCTGAGTGGTGAGGATTTTAATGAATAGTAGTTTTGTTGCTGTGCAGCAATGTTGCTTTGTGAAATTTAAGAATGCATCTATAGTTGTCTGATATACAATATTATCTAATTCTGTTCTATGTGTATCGGCAGTATGCATATCATTGCAGCTTTGTATCTGCTCTGTGCAAATAACCCATAACATTGTTTATGTTTATCATACTGGGGAAGTTCACATAGTAATGCATAGTGACAGACTGTGGTATTTGTTAGATGTTGTAATCCACAACCTTTTTTAAATATGTTTACTTTTCTTACTGCTATTCAAAACATCATTTTTGCATATTGACTGCATGGCATTACACCTCAAGCAACTCATAGCCCTTCAAAACCCACACCATCAACACCCACACATAGCAACACTAAACCCACATCTGCGGGGGCCCTTAACATTAACCTGCCCAAGCAACAAGGACCTCCGAAATGCAAACAAACACCAGTCACAACCAAAGTCACACATAGCTCACAACACCAGTGTGCCACCCAACAACAGCCCCTAAGGCAAGACAATGTACCCAACACTTTAGTCATAGGTGACTCTATAGTCAGGCACACTGATGTCCCACTCACCAGGCTGATCAAGGAGAAAATTACAGTCAGTTGCGTGTCAGGTGCCCGGATCCACCACATAATGCATGCATTCAAGTCAATCCACAACAAGTACAAATACGACTCTGTCATTGTCCATGCTGGAGTGAATGACTTGAGACATACCTCCCTGGACTACATGAAAAGAGACATGGAAGAGCTCTTGGATCATGTGACCCAGCAGGTATGATCCTAGCCCTGAGTAGCATCCTGCCTTTGCCCAGAATGATACCACAGTATAAGGACAAAATGATTGACTTCATCAATTGGCTAAGCTTCTGGTGTCATTCAAAGGGGATCCAGTATTTGTCAGCCTGGGAAGACATGATCGACAAACCACGATGCTTTGCCAGAGATGGTCTGCACCTGTCACCCCTGGGATTCAGGTTACTGGCTAAAGCTCTTGCCACACCTATAGTGCCTTTTTTAGGCAAGGTTCAAAGGATAAAACCACCACTGTAACAGATACAAGCATGCAAAATCTGAAGGTAATGCTACTCAATGCTAGAAGTCTAAACCTCAAAATTCACTCTCTCGAGGCACTCCTAAAAATGGAGAACATCGATATCTGTGCAGTAACTGAGACCTGGTTCAAGGCTCCAGAGAGCACCCCAGCAATACCAGGCTACAATTCATACCACACTTTTCGACCACAAAACCAAGACCTATACACTAAAGGTGGAGAAGTGTCCATATTCACCAAGGATATTCACACCTCCAGGCTAGTTGCCCAGTACAATGCATCTGAAATTCTCCAGGTGCAACTAACACTAGGTAAGACTGCAATCCAAATTGTAGCTTGCTAGAGATCCCCCACCATGCCCCAAGATTCTCACTACACCTTTCTAAACATACTGGAAAATATTAAGATACAACCAAACACTCTAATACTGGGTGATTTCAACTACCCTGCCATTAATTGGGAAAACTACTCGGATACCAACTCCTTTTCCCAACGGTTCTTGGAATTCATAAATTCCAACACACTGGATCAACTAATCCATTGTCACACCAGGGGAGCTAATATCCTAGACCTGGTCATTACCAACATGGGAGATAGATACTCCACACCAGTGGTCACCCCCTCATTGGTCAGGTCTGACCATAAGCAAATCACCTTTGACATCCATATCCCACCCCCACCCCCCAGTAAGGAAACCTCCTTAAAAAAACTTCTCCAAAGCCAACTTCATGCTACTGAAGTCAGAAGTGACAAACTTCAAAACACCCATGCAGATGGGATCTGGAAGTTCGACTGCAAAATCCTACACTAAGGCACTGTACGAGCACATCCACTCATGCATGAATCGTGTCATCCCAAATAGAACCAAGATGCTCTTCTCCAAAAAAAGGAAGCCAATCTGCTGGTCCCCTGCTATAAACAAACTGTACAACAGAAGGAAGAAACTGTTGCAGAAAAGAGGAAAATCCCAGGATGTAAAAAACTCCCTCACCAGCCTCAGTAAGAAGCTGAGATCCCTCATAAAATCCTCAAAAGCTAGTTACAAAAATAAAATTGCCAAGGATTCCAAAGACAACCACAAGGCATTCTATAGTTATGTCAAGAATCTAAATGGCAATGCTCAGATCTCCTCTGAGCTACAACAGAATGGCATTAAATATACAGAATGGCATTAAATATACTGATCCCAAGGATATTGCCAGTATCCTGGCAGATCGATTTAGTGCCAACTTCACCCCCTCTCACCCCTTAAAAGGCCCATCTCAATACCAAAAGATTGCCAAATTCTGATAATCACTGCCACACAGGTAAAAACCGCACTCTCCAAAGCTAAGAATACAGCATCCATGGGACCAGATGACATCCCAGGCTGTGTACTACATGAACTACAAAATGAACTGGCACCTCACCTAAGTGTCATGTTTAATCATAGCCTCACCTCAGGCTTCGTGCCCACTGAGTGGCGCACAGCTGCAGTTATCCCACTCCACAAGGAAGGATCCGCCTTGGATCCCAGGAACTACCGTCCCATCAGTCTGACAAGTCTGATCTGCAAGGGCATGGAACGTCTTATCATGGAACTTATAGACAAAGACATTGGCAACCTTCAAACACTGGACCCCACCAAGTTTGGGTTTGTGAAGGGCCGGTCTTGTCCCCTGAATCTGATTGACTTCTTCGAATCAGTCTCCAGAGCTGTGGATGAAGGTAAGGTGGTCCACACAGCCTATCTGGACCTTGCCAAGGCCTTCAACACCATCCCCAGTCTGGAATCATAGATAAACTTACTAAGCTGGGCAGAAATCCCTACGTAACTCAATGGGTTGCCAGCTGGCTTACTGACAGATCCCAGACTGTAAAAGTAGCCGGCTCCAAATCCAGCTCCAGACAAGTGACAAGTGGAGTACCTCAGGGTTCAGTCCTGGGACCACTCTTGTTTGGCATCTACTTCTCTGAAGTACAGGCCAACACTAAGGGACTCTGGCTAACAAAGTCTGCAGATGACTGCAAACTGGGAGCCATTATTGAATTCCCAAATGATGTGGATATTCTACAAAAAGGCCTTACAGAAACAGATGCCTGGTGCCAGAGCCATGGGCTCAAGCTTAATGCCAAGAAATGTATAGTTATCCCCTTTGGAAAAAAACATGTACCCCTGAATTACCACATAGGTGGCAGGACACTAAACATCGAAAGTGTGATGAGAGTCTTAGGGACACAGGTGGATAGTGGTCTCACTTTCGATAACCACATCACCACAACAGTCAGGAAATCCTTCTATGTGGCACACCTCATCACTAAGGGCTTTTCATCCAGAAAAAAGGAGGTCATTGTCCCACTGTACTCATCCCTCATTAGACCCATTATAGAGTATAATGCCCCATTTGGTATGTACCTCATAAGACATCCGCAACAGCTGGAAAGGCCACAGAAATACCGCACTAAAAGAATCACAGGCCTAAAGCAGATGCCATATGCTGACCATCTAAAACAACTCCAGCTATACTCTGTGGCATATTGTCTACTCAGAGGCACTCTCTGCTTAACATACAAGGCCATGTCAATCCCTGAGCTGTTGGACATGCTCCACTTAAAGAAATCCCAATCCCTCAGAGCCACATGCTCCAGGGATCTAAACCTTGTCATCACCATGAACAAAACGTGCTGGAGGGATAGGTTCCTGACCCAGAGACTCTCCATACTCTGGAATAGACTCCCCATACATGTCAAGCAGAGCACCTCCTTGATCCTCTTCAAAAGGAACCTTGATGATTGGATGGGAGATAGGAAATTCACCCTGAGGACCATGTCAGTCACCCTGCTAGACAGGGGCCCAGAGAAGTAAATATTGTGGGAAGAAATATCCAGGGAATTGGGAATTGTTATGGCTAGGCTTGCATAGGCCCTAGGACCGATAGCCTAGTACCAACCTATGAACCTATGAACAGATGAAGATGCTAGAGGTGATGGAAATAAAGTGCTTGAGAAGGGTAGTAGGATGCGCACTGTGGGACAGACAAAGAAATGAGGACATAAGAGCAGAAGCCAAAGTAGCTCTAATTGTAGAAAAGATCAAAGAGAACAGATTATGGTGGTTTGGACACATGTATAAAAGCAGAAGACAATCTGATGAGGAGGAATTGGGGCAGACAGGAAGAAGGTAAGAGGAAGTGAGGACATTCACCAAAGAGGTGGATGGATTGTGTGAAAGAAGATCTGTGACAGTCAGGCATGAGCATTGAAGGCAGGAGTGTGGCACTGAATCAAGAGAATTTGTGACAGTTAACATGATAGCCCAACTTCACGTAGGAAAACAATGGAAAAAGGGGGCTGATGATGATGAATTACCATCCAAAAGGGTCTAAAGACATCAAAAGCCTTATGAAGACAAATGTAGATATTGTGCTGCTAGAAAACCCCAATAAAGTATCTACAGAAGACAAAATAGTGATCATTTTTGAAATTGAGTAGAAGTCTTCAATATACCAGTGCTAAAGCATCAGATGTTCCTTTCAACAGTGGAATTCCAAATAATCACATCTATGGACATATTAAGATCATGATAAGAATTGAAAAGCATACAAGATGTGAGATTTGCTTCTTGACAATACCCACCTTCCTCATGTACCTTCAGGATATAGAAGGGTGAAGCATGTCAGGCAGGGATAAATTTCTAGTTGCCCATCAAACCCTCAATGCTTGACATGTAAAGGCAATTTATTCCAGAGATGGAGTAAATATTGGGTGATAAATATAACTCTCCATCATTTTTTATTTATAAATTGGCGGAGACTTAACTCCTTAGTTCTAGTGTTTGTGGGGATACTTGCCCTGCAGAGATGAAAAAAATCAAGGAGGTTTGGTTTCTTAATAGCACATAACACAAGGCATAGATCTCCACCAAAAAATCCATGTCAGACTGAATGAAAAGATATTATTTGAAGTTTGCCTTGGTAGTCAATGGTCTTTAGATTGGTAATTCTTTTATTTAGGAAAAGATGAGGACTTAATTTTTTTTTATATCTACATACCCAGTTGGATATCTGCATACTGAACTGGACATTGTAATCAATGATTAGTTTAATCAGAACAGGGCAGAGCACAGTGGGATGGTAACGTGTTTTGACCTGGATGAGATACCTTTAGATATCAGTTGTGTTAAAAAGAAGGATTTCCAGACTACTGATGATAGATGTCAATCAAAGAAGAGGGAGTTGTTAACCAAGGCACCATGACTCCTGACTGCTGCATCATTTTGGATTGGAGTGCTGACTATATTATACGATGAAGATGACAGTGTTTTTGTTAAATGCAGCTATACTGTATTTTTGTATTTAATTTTAGCCCTTTTCAGTACACTACTGATTTGTAGGAATAGTAATTGCTATAGTGATACTGCACCAAGGGGTGATCAGACAATGATACACAGGTTACAGTCATTTACAAACTTGTTTAGCCTTATGTATGTGTTTCCAGTTTGGAGGATAGAGGCCAAAAAGTAGAGGTCCCAGTGCTGATCCCTGAAGTGGACCATTTGTTAGTTTTTTGGTGCCCCGTGGAGGTATTTACTACTTTAAATTTGTGAGTTTTATCATTCAGTCTGTTATCCACCTTACCATGTAAAAATCTGCATATAGGGCAAGTAATGGGGATGGCATGAAATTATTTGCAATATCATTAAAGGTGGCAGTGTCAATGATTAAGTGATGATGTCAATGTAAAACAAATATCAAAATATAGACAATGAAAAATGAAAAAAAAGGATCACCATCTCTGGAAGATTAAAGGAAGACTGAAAAAAATAGATGATCTGGAAAACTGCTCATGATGGAATAAATTAAAGGTAACAGAGCTAGCGTAATGTACAGTGCAGAGTTTTGAGACCTCTATTTAGAAAACTAATAATTAAAGTGATGCACCTGAAAATGAATGCACATCACAAATTAGACAAAGTCTGCAATGTTGGCCTAATAACTTGTTCAGGAAACAAGAGCCTCAGACTAGTTTGTTAACAATAGCAAACAGTATTTGATTTGTCTTTTTGGCAAATAAATTCACTGCAGATTTTAGTAAGGACTTTTGCAGGAAAAGACACATCAAGGGCAAGTACACACAGCAGCTGTCAGAAATAGAATCCCCAGCAAAACTACTTTACATCAGTTGTGCACTGGCAAAATAATAAGACTCATGCCTTGAGATCTGAAGAAGAATCATTTGTATTTATTTTTCAGAGTACCCACGGGGCTACCCTTAAATGAGTTCTCTATTATAAGAACATCTGTCTGAGAAAGAGAAGAGGAATCGATCTGAAGCAAAAGACTAAAAGAAGAGGGTTATAAGACTGGCCACCAAGTTATTTCCTTCTTCCAGCTAAAAATAAAGACAGCACTAAGGAAAAAGAACAATCCACAGACAATACTATATTCAGACATTCCCGAGCAGAAAGAACTTCTAAACCAGTAAAAATGAATGACCAACAAAAGTTGTAGAAAACAAGCCAAAAGCAAACTGATGCCACATTTCTATACAGAAGCTGAATATGGGAAGACTATACAGACAAACACGACATGGAGACCACTAGCATCTTGTTGCAAAAAGGAAGTCTGACCAGCAAAACTGGGTCTGAGTATTTTTTCCTTCTTTAGGTAGCTCAAGCACAGCAGCCCGATACTATTGGCTAACAGAGGGTATTAAGACAGTACACCATTCCGCCATGATACTGAAACCATGTCAGAAAAAACATACTCATAAAACTAAAGCTCCATGAAATTCATTTATTTTAATTGTTTCTATTATTATGAATTGTGAAACAGTAATTATATTTCTTAGTGCCACTGAGTAAGTGAGGAGAGGGCTGACATAACTCTTTTTCAATCAGTTGTACCAGATAATATTTAATTTTCAAACAACATACAAAGGCTCAAAGGAAATGCAACCTGCGATGGCAAAGAGTTAAAACACAATTTAGTTCAGAAAATATTTATGTTTATTTCTATGTTCTACATGAAAGACAAAATAAATGTAGATATTATTTATTCATCAATGGTGCAATGTAGTATGAAAGGTGGCTTAGTAATGTTTGGAAGTAAAAAAGGAACACAGCATTATAACACATGGAATCTAGTTTGGCAGTCTAGATAGATTCATACGACTGATTTTTAAAAATAGAATTGCATTTTTTTAGTATGTTCTTTGTGTGAATGGAGATGGGTGAAAAAAGTATTCATGAGGCAAGTGTAATATAACAGGAAAGCTGCCATAGCACCACTTGAAAGACTAAAACACAACTACAGCACCAAAACTTGCACAGTTCAACACTTCTTCCTTATGCAACTCAAATAATTAAGACATAGGTAATGTAGGAATACAGATGCATTTCATTTAAATGCAAACACTAATTGGTAATAATGCTAGATGAAACTTGAGAATGACTGTACAAGCTTATAATTAATAAAGAATAATGTATTCCTACAAGTTTAATGTGGAAAGAACATGAAATATGGTACAGAATATTTAGACTATTACCAATCAGGAATATAGAATACATTAATCAAAATCAATGGACCTATATTCCATAACACATACTTTCTATTAGATATGTGGTTCATGAAAGAATATAGAAAGAAAACTGTCTGAAATAGTACAAGTAAAGCTAGCTGTTGTACTATAAGCCTTAACTTCCCTTGTTTTAGAGACAAATGTAGTGAAAAACATCTCAGTTTATAAAGTGCTTTTGTTAACTGCATCAGAAATATTAAGTTACATATAAGTTGTAGCTTCCAAATATCCTCAGAAATGATAATTGGAACCTTGGTGTGAATGTCAGAGAATTTTTAAGTTTCTCATGTGGAACATAAAAACAATATGACAGCATGGCCAAGATGGTGTGCGGTTAATAGCACTGTTTTTTTTGAGCTCTGCTTCATTTTAACATCTCTGACAGGATTTTTACTAAAATAACTCAAATAGAACATTTCAAAACTTGATGGATTTATGGTTGAACATCTGCTGAAAGATTTACAGCAAAAAAAAAAAAAAAAAAAAAAAAAAAACAACTTTGAAACTCTTTTAATTGTTTTTTCATGACAAGAAAACCAGAAAGAACTAATTGTCTCAGAGTAAGCTACTCTAAGCCCAGTGTACAGGACAGTATAAAGAAAAAAGACATACAGGCTATACTATACTAAGAAACTTCAATGAGCTATTTGTAAATATAGGAAATTTAGGAAGAAAAATGGGCAATTTTAAAGAGGAATGCAAAAAAAAAAAAAAGTTGAAGTGCTGAGTGAATTTCTTAATTTCTTAAACAACAATCATCACAAATCTCAATTATAGAAAATACACTGTCTGATTTTGATGGAGGATTACTTGAAAATGAGAATAACAATGAATTTCTCCTGAAACAAAACAACTTATTCCAGGAAAAATTTAAAGACTTAGAGAACAGATCTAGAAGAATAACATCAGGATGTATGGGACTCCTGAAAAAGAAGAGGGAGACAGTATGATTCAATTCCTTAATACTTGCCTGCCTAAAACTTTGAACGTGCCTGAAGCTTTTTCCTTTGGCATCAAAAGGGCACATCGATCACTTTCCAATTCACCTTAAAAAACACCTTCACCAAGGCCATTGATCGTAAAATTTTTCTCAAGTCTATATATGGATTTAGTCTTAAAAGCTGCTGTTAACATTAAAGAAAATGCTAAAAGATTTGACAATGACTATTCAGTATTAGTGATGTCAGAGAGAAAATCATGGGTGCCACTTTTTAAAAGCTTAAAGAAAAACAACATTAAAGCACAAATCTTGTTTCCAGCAAAAATAAGGATTCATCTTCCAGAAGGAAAGAAGATTTTTAATCCCTTGGAAGATGCAATGGACTTGTCACCAATAAACAAATAAATAAATAAATAAAAAATAAAATCCTAGAAAAAACAGGAGAAATGGACTGGAATCTATCAACTTCTTTGAAGAAAAGATGCAACAAGAGATAGTTGGTTAATAAAAGGCAAAACATTAAAAAATGAAGGACAAATGAAAATCAATGCATTTAATAGTTATGAATTCTTACTAATTTAAGATGCTTGAATACTTGTGAACATGTGCTAAATATTACTTTTTAGAAGGTAAATCATCTATTTCTTTCTTTTCCTACTTTAAATGGTTACTAGTTCCCTTTTTAAAAAAATGTTAGAGTTTGATTCTTTTAGCTATATATGAAATTAAAGCCACTAATTTTCATTTAAAGTTTAAAACCTCACTAAAGCCTTCGACACTATCCCTCATTCAGGAATCATAGATAAACTCATCAACCTTAACATAAACCCTTACTTCACAAGATGGGTGGCCAACTGGCTCATGGACAGAACCCACATGGTAAGAGTTGCAGACTCCAGATCCGACTCCAAACCAGTGACAAGTGGTGTACCCCAGGGTTCAGTCTTGGGACCCCTCCTGTTTGGTATATACTTCTCTGAAGTGCAAGCAAACACCAAGGGTCTATGGCTAACCAAGTTCACAGATGACTGCAAACTAGGGGCCATTATCAATTCCCCTGCTGACGTAGACATCCTGCAAAAGGGCCTCACTGAGACAGACACCTGGTGTCAACATCATGGCCTCAAGCTAAATGCCAAAAAGTGCATTGTTATCCCCTTTGTTAAAAACAGGGTACCCATGAATTGCCAAATAGGGGGAAGTTCACTTAACACAGAATGTGTGATAAGAGACCTTGGGATCCAAGTGGATAGTAACCTCTCCTTTGAGAACCACATTGCCACAGTGGTCAGAAAATCTTTCTACGTGGCCCACCTAATCACAAATGGGTTTGCAACTAGGAATAAGGAAGTCATCATTCCCCTCTACTCACCACTTATCAGATCCTCATTGACTACAATGCCCTGTTTGGGATGTACCTCACAAGACACCTACAACAACTCAAAAGTACCTCACCAAGAGGATTGCTGGCCTCAAACAATTGCCCTATGCCGACCAGCTCAAGAAACTAAAACTCTACTCTGTCGCATACCGCTTACTCTGGGGAGACCTCTGACATACAAAGCTATGTTAGACCTGGAATTGCTGGACATGCTCCACTTGAAGAAATCCCAAGCTCCCCGAGCCACATGCTCTAGGGACATAAACCTCACCACAACAATAAATAGGACATGCTGGCGGGATATAGTCTTGTCCCAGAGACTTCCCATGCTCTGGAACAAAATTCCCATGCACATCAAGCAGAGCTCATCATTAGCATTATTCAAGATAAACCTTGATAAGTGGATGGGTGATAGGAAGTTCACCCCTGGGATTATGTCTGGGGCACTCTTCAATAGAGAGGCAGGAATTTAACAATACATGGGTGGCGGAAGCCAATACACTGTTGGCTAGGCTTACTTTGGCCCTCGGGCCAATAGCCAAGTACCTACCTATGAACCTATAAAAGGTTAAACTATTCATTTTATTAAAAGTTAATCATTATTATGATAAAACTTACTGTATGTTAGGTGGCACACCTTCTGATATCTTGGCATAGTTGAGTAATGTGCTATTGAATATAATACAAGATGCAACAAATGACACTAAAGAGGAATGTTAAATTACATTCTGGATTCATAAAATGATCCAGTAGTATGCTACTGATAGTATACTTGACATGCAATAGTACCCAGGAAAGACATGCTATGTTATAAACAAAGTATACAAAATTTAGCTTTTTACATATATAAAAGTTGTTATTGGAATTATATCAAATAATTAGAATAACATACATACTTTTACAACTTTAACCTGGATCACACATAACTGCCATTCTTTTAATGCATGTTTCTATGCTATGGCTTCTTTAAAAATAACAGTCTGTTTTATTTTAAAAATCCTACACAAATAGTGCTTACTGAATCAATAAATGTTATTTCTTTAAATACATTAGCTTTCCAGTAGTTAAATTAATTTGAAATAGTTTTTGTCGATCTTTTGGTGGTTTGGAAAGGTTTTAGGGATTGATCTGTAATGTAGAGATGGCTTGGATTCACTTGCAAGCATTTTTATGTGAATTGCAACCGATGGACTGTTCATTTACAAGCCCTTATCATGAAAACAAGCTTGAAACAACTACGAGTCATGAGCACTTTCATGATGCTGTGGGAGTTCTGAAAATCCTAGGAACTGTTCAGGTTACTTCTTCCTGTCTAAAAGTAAATGATCATAATATTTTGAATCATATGCTAAGATGTCAAATTATACAAGTTAGATAATAAGCAAAAGATAGAGAAATGCATTCTAAACCAGTCAGTTATTACACAGTTCGGAATGCTTGCTACTAATAGTATACTTGACTTGCAATAGCACCCAGGAAATTATGTTCTGTTATAAACAAAGTATAAAATATATAGCTTCTTACATATATAAAAGTTATTAGTGCAATGTTATCAAATAATTAGAGCAATGCTCATACTTTTACAAGTTTAACCTGGTTCACACATAACTGTCATTGTTTTAATGCAAGTTTTTATGCTGTCTCCTTTAAAAAATGACATTCTGCTTTATATTAAGCATCTCATACAAATAGTGCTTACTAAATAATTAAATGCTATCTTTTTAAATAAAATAACTTTTTAGTAGTTAGCATACTTTGAAATAATTTTTGCTGTTTTTTATTGGTCTAGAAGGTTTTGAAGGCTTGACGTATAATGTACAGGTGGCTTGGATTCACTCATGAATATTTCGGTGTGAATTGTAGCTGTTAAACTGTTCATTTGCAAGCCCATGTCATAAGGATCAGCTTGAAGCAGCTTAATTAGAGTCATGAGCACTTTTGTTATATTGCAGCAGTTCTGAAAAGTCTAAGAACTGTCCAGGTTACATCTTAATCATAATATTTTGAATTATTTGCTAAGATGTCAATGAATACAAGTTAGATAATAAGCAAAAAACAGTGAATTGCATTCTAAACCACTACCAGTTATTACATAGTTATAAAGTAAGAAGCTGAGATCCCTTATAAGATCCTTGAAAGCTAGCTACGAAAACAAAATCGCCACTGATTCTAAGGGCAACCACAAAACATTTTAAAGCTATGTCAAGAATTTCAATGGCACACCCAGATCTGCTCTGAGTTACAGCACAACGGCATGAAAATTACAGAACCAACTGATATTGCCAACATCCTGGCAGATAGGTTCAGTGCTAACTTTACCCCCACTCACCCCCTAAAGGGCCCATATCTATACAGGAAGAATGCAGAGTCCCTGTAATCACATCTATGCAGGTAAAAGCTGCACTCTCTAAAACCAAAAGTGCAGCATCCATGGGACCAGACAGCATCCCAGGCTGTGTTTTACATGAACTTCAGAACTAACTGGCTCCCCACTTAAGCACCATGTTCAATCATAGTCTCACGTCAGGCTTTGTGCTCACTGAAAGGCACACAGCAACAGTTATCCCATTCCACAAAGAAGGAGCCACCACTGATCCTGGGAACTATCGCCCTATTAGCCTGATGAGCCTGGTCTGCAAGGCCATGGAACGTATCATCATGGAACTCATAAACAAAGACATTGGTAACCTCCAAACTCTGGACCTCACCCAGTTTGGGTTTGTGAAAGGCAGATCATGCCTTCTAAACCTGGTCAACTTCTTTGAGGCAGTCACCAAAGCCGTAGACGAGGGTAAGTTGGTTCACACAGCCTATCTTGCCCTCGCCAAGGCTTTTGATACCATCCCCCATTCTGGAATTATAGCTAAACTCACTAAACTAGGTATAAATCCCTACATCACAAGATGGGTTGCCAACTGGCTCACTGACAGAACCCACACTGTAAAAGTTGCAGACTCCAAATCTGACTTCAAACCAGTGACAAATGGAGTACCACAGAGTTCAGTCCTGGGACCTCTCCTGTTTGGTATCTACTTCTCTGAAGTACAGGCTAACATAGAAGGCCTCTGGCTAACGATGTTCAGAGATGACTACAAACTAGGAGCCATAGTCGAGTCCCCTAATGATGTGGACATCCTACAGAAGGGCCTCATTGAGACAGATGCCTGGTGCAGAGGCATGGCCTCAAGCTCAATTCCAAAAATGCATTGTCATCCCCTTTGGTAAAAACTCTGTACCTATGAACTACCACATAAATGGCATCTACTTAACACCGAATGTATGATTTATTTATTTATTTAATTATTTATTTATATTTGTTGACCGGGAGTGTCCGACTGGATGTAGGTCCATTTTCAGCAGAGGCCCGGGGAGAAAAGCTCCACAGTTAAAATAAACAGACAGTAGTTACATTGGATTACATAGCGATTAACAATTTACATAGCAATTACTTACAACATATTTACAGATGAAGAACATAGTACATCAGTAGACAACTAGAATCTTTATCTGTGAAGTACATAACAGACATTAACAAATGTTAAAATAAGAAGTTCCTGCTGTATAAGTACTAGGCTTATGAGCATCTGAGCTTGCTATAATCAAGGTAGTTAGTGGAGTGGAAAGAAAGGTAGTGGTTGGATGGGGTGGATGATATTAGAGTGGGAGTTGCAAGGGCATAGCCAGCATGATAAGAGACCTTGTGACCCAGGTGGATAGTAGTCTCTCCTATGATAATAACATTGTCACAGTAGTCCTTCTGTGTGGCACACCTCATTACAAAAGGGTTCTCATCCAGGAAAAAAGATGTCATTGTTCCCTTCTATTCTGCACTCATTAGACCCATTATAGAGTACAATGCCCCTTTTGGAATGTACTTCAGAAGATATCGGCAGCAGCTGAAAAGGCCACAGAAGTACCTCACAAAGAGGATTACTGGCCTCAAACAGATGCCCTACACTGACCATCTCAAAAAACTCCAGCTTTACTCTGTAGCATATCACCTACTCCGAGGAGATCACTGCCTAACATATAAAGATATGTTAAACACAGAGCTGTTGGACATGCTACACCTAAAGAAATCCCAATCCCTCCTAGCTACATGCTCTACGGACCTAAACCATGTCACGATAATAAACAGGAAATGCCGGAGGGATATATACATGTCCTAGAGGCTTCCTATACTCTGGAACAAGCTACCCATCTATGTCAAGGAAAGTTCCTCATTAGCACTCTTCAAGAAAAATCTTGATGAGTGGATGGGAAATAGGAAATACACCCCGGGGATGACTTCTGTGGCTCTATTCGACAGGGGCACAGGAAATGAACTTTCTTGGGTGGCATAAGCCAGAGAACCTTGTTGGCTAGGCTTACTTAGACCCTTGGGCTGATAGCCTAGTACCTACCTATGAACTTATGAACCTATGAATACAGTTTCTGTATTTGCTGATGTTTCTTTTTAGTCTATGAAAGTTGATGTAAGTTACAGAGTTTTGTGGTCTTTTCACACTGATAGAGCAGTCATGGAATTAGATAAAGGCAATACATCTAAAGCTACAACTATCTGTAAAAGGGTAACTGAACATTAAAATAAGATCACATACAAGCAGAACATTTAAAACAGTTTTAGTGTGATACAGATTGAGTTACTTAAGTAAATGTTTCTCAGCCTGTTAACTCAGAAAAGGAAACTTGCTGGGGGGGGGGGGGGGTGGCTAGCATGGTCATGGTGTAGCAGCAGATTTCACAAGCTCCACTAAGGAAAATATATCTTCACTGAAAATTTGTTTCATATCAAGAAAAAGTTGATTTATTTTTGCAGAATTTGATAGTATTCAACATTCTCTTCAGGAATATCTACTTATAAATCGAAATTGGTTATAATTTCCAGTCAAAACATTCATCTGAACAAATACTTCACTTTTGGGAGATTTTCAACATAAGTTATACTAAGGCAAACAACCAGGACTCCAGTATAAAAAAGGAACTACAGACTTTAATAACAACTATTCAAGACCTCACAACTAAGACTGATATAATTGACTGTAAAATAGACAACTTTATAGAAAAAGCTACCAAGCAGATGGATATGCTTCATGAGGATTTAAAACAGCAAAAAAATTCAAATTACTAATATTGAGGAATCATTAACAGACTTTGATAGACGATTGCTAGAAAATGAAAACAACATAGAATTTTTGCTTAAACAAAATACTTCATTACAACATAAACTGGATGATCTAGAGAATAGATTACGCCGGACTAATATAAGGATTTTTGGTCTTCAGGAAAATATAGAAGGAAACAATATGTCAGGTTTCCTTAACTCATGGCTGCCAACATTTCTAGATTTACCTGAGGCTTTATTTTTTGGTATAGAGAGAGCACATTGATCTCTCACATCAGGAAACAGTACCAACAAGAAACAACCTAGATCTGTCATAGTAAAATTCTTATCTTCAGATAAAGACTTAATTCTAAAAACAGCCTGGTCAAAATCACCTTTAAAATACAATGACTCTATCATTCGCTTCGATAATGACTATTCAACAATGGTAATTACCAAAAGAAAGTTTTTTTACCTCTAATTAAAGAACTGAAAAAGGTATAGATTAAGACTCACCTCTTGTTTCCAGCAAGGCTGAAGATTTATCTTCCTGATGGACCTTCATTGTTTGAGGATCTTGATTCTGCTGTGACATATGTTAAAAACCACAAATTACTGGAAAAAATAGATGAAATGGAGTGGGCTAACCCCTCTCTTAAAAGAATGGCTCCTAAAACTATCTACTGAAAACAAAAGAGACTAAAGAATAAATGAGAAATACAGACTATTTATAAAACAAACTATTATTGTGGACTATGCTTTTATTAACAAGTCTGTTTTGATATGTTATAAATACAAGGTAAGATCTACAATGCTTTTCATATGTTGCATATATATAATGTTTCATTCATAACTTAATTTGATATACTATAACATACTTAATCTACCATCAAAATAGTTATAATTAACACTTATGTATTCATTTTATATAAGTAAGCATACGATATAAAAATTCATTACCTCAGTATCTGCTTCATTGTATAGGATACTACTTAGCTGTATATTACACTTTAATTTCACACAGCTATAATATATACAGTTATAAATATTTACTATTATATGTAAAATAAAATAAAGGGATAGATTGGAAAATATAAAGTAAAGAAAAAGGGATGGCAGGGAGAGGGAGGGAAAAAGAAATAAAAAGTTTTTTTTTTATATGCATATAATTTCCTGTACAGATAGCAGATAAGTCTCTCTAAACTCAAAGTAATAACAATGCATAACATATTCAAAACCTTCTTCTCTCTTCTAATTGCACTTTATTTAAGTCATAGAGAATAACATATTCATAAAACAGTTTCCATCTCATTTATAATCATACAGTACTGGTTAGCACTGAGCAAAAACTGTGTTACACCCTCAGAGTAGAACAAGAATTCACAATGTAATTATTAAATATGTACATGATATACATTTGTTCAGGATAGGTAAATGTTGGGAAGGTAGTGTAGTATCTGTGGGTTTAAATGCCAATGCATACATCAGCTCTGAGATGCTGGGAGATGTTATATGTGTTTGTATTACAAGGCTTATTATTTATACATTAATCTAAACTCTAGGGAATATATATAGTTGAAAATAAACATAGTGCTTTTAATTGACAAAATAGAGCAGTAAGAAAAGTTACAACGTTACTTTCATACTTTGTTTGAAAACTTTTTTACTGATGACAGTTTTGCAGTTTCTAGTATGGGAAACAGATATATGCTGATTCACATGTATAAAAACATTTGTTTTACTGAAATTCGGCTGTTTCCCACCGAAGAAATAAGGGAGGCAATTTTGAACATTCTACTTACCTCGTGCAGTGCTCTCACAAGCAAATTATTCATTTGTAAAACTTTCTACAATTTGTGGAATCATCTCTTCTCTCTCTGAACTCCCTCGATGATGTGAAGCAACTGGATGACATCATCACCACGCGACAAACATTTCCAGAAAGTGCAGAACTGTATTTTGACCGTAACTTGGTTTAACAGTCTTTTTGTTTTAAATAAATTGTCATTTACTTAAAATGATCATTTATGGAGGAGTTCAAGATGGCCACTGTTCTTTGAGCTCTGCAAGCACCTAGCTCTCTGAAATACCCTGGATTATAATAAACCCAGAAGACAGAGCAGACTAAAAAAAAACAAATAAATACGACTGAATATCTATTCCAGACAACAAACAGCATTCAAAAGAAGGGATAAAAAGCAACAGCTTCCTTTTAAAACAAAAGGATTAACTAAGATTCTAGAAATCATCTGTAGCCGTGTGGTGCTGTGGCCCTGCAGTCATACATAAAGTCTGCAAAACTTACCTAAAAGCAAGATGTTGAAAGAAGAAAATAATATGGAGACTTTAACAACTAAAACCAAATTCTCAATACTAGCCTCACCAGACAAAGACACAACTCCAAAAAGACAGATGAAAAATAAGCAATCTGACAATTCCAAGTCTGCAAATAAAACCAAGTCAGAACAGCCTGTTAGCCTGGAAGATATAAAAACAGCTTTATTGCCCATTCGACAAGCAATACAGGACTTATCCACACAGTTTCAAACATTTGGAGACTCATTTAATCAAATTCTAACCAGAATTGAAAAATCCGAAGGAAAAATATTAGAAAATAAAATAAAATTAGACTCTATATCTCAGAGAACTGATTCTGTTTCTTTTTAGTCTATGAAAGTTGATGTAAGTTATAGAGTTTTGTGGTCTTTTCACACTGATAGAGCAGTCATGGAATTAGATAAAGGCAATACATCTAAAGCTACAACTATCTGTAAAAGGGTAACTGAACATTAAAATAAGATCACATACAAGCAGAACATTTAAAACAGTTTTAGTGTGATACAGATTGAGTTACTTAAGTAAATGTTTCTCAGCCTGTTAACTCAGAAAAGGAAACTTGCTGGGGGGGGGGGGGTGGCTAGCATGGTCATGGTGTAGCAGCAGATTTCACAAGCTCCACTAAGGAAAATATATCTTCACTGAAAATTTGTTTCATATCAAGAAAAAGTTGATTTATTTTTGCAGAATTTGATAGTATTCAACATTCTCTTCAGGAATATCTACTTATAAATCGAAATTGGTTATAATTTCCAGTCAAAACATTCATCTGAACAAATACTTCACTTCTGGGAGATTTTCAACATAAGTTATACTAAGGCAAACAACCAGGACTCCAGTATAAAAAAGGAACTACAGACTTTAATAACAACTATTCAAGACCTCACAACTAAGACTGATATAATTGACTGTAAAATAGACAACTTTATAGAAAAAGCTACCAAGCAGATGGATATGCTTCATGAGGATTTAAAACAGCAAAAAAATTCAAATTACTAATATTGAGGAATCATTAACAGACTTTGATAGACGATTGCTAGAAAATGAAAACAACATAGAATTTTTGCTTAAACAAAATACTTCATTACAACATAAACTGGATGATCTAGAGAATAGATTACGCCGGACTAATATAAGGATTTTTGGTCTTCAGGAAAATATAGAAGGAAACAATATGTCAGGTTTCCTTAACTCATGGCTGCCAACATTTCTAGATTTACCTGAGGCTTTATTTTTTTGGTATAGAGAGCACATTGATCTCTCACATCAGGAAACAGTACCAACAAGAAACAACCTAGATCTGTCATAGTAAAATTCTTATCTTCAGATAAAGACTTAATTCTAAAAACAGCCTGGTCAAAATCACCTTTAAAATACAATGACTCTATCATTCGCTTCGATAATGACTATTCAACAATGGTAATTACCAAAAGAAAGTTTTTTTACCTCTAATTAAAGAACTGAAAAAGGTATAGATTAAGACTCACCTCTTGTTTCCAGCAAGGCTGAAGATTTATCTTCCTGATGGACCTTCATTGTTTGAGGATCTTGATTCTGCTGTGACATATGTTAAAAACCACAAATTACTGGAAAAAATAGATGAAATGGAGTGGGCTAACCCCTCTCTTAAAAGAATGGCTCCTAAAACTATCTACTGAAAAACAAAAGAGACTAAAGAATAAATGAGAAATACAGACTATTTATAAAACAAACTATTATTGTGGACTATGCTTTTATTAACAAGTCTGTTTTGATATGTTATAAATACAAGGTAAGATCTACAATGCTTTTCATATGTTGCATATATATAATGTTTCATTCATAACTTAATTTGATATACTATAACATACTTAATCTACCATCAAAATATTTATAATTAACACTTATGTATTCATTTTATATAAGTAAGCATACGATATAAAAATTCATTACCTCAGTATCTGCTTCATTGTATAGGATACTACTTAGCTGTATATTACACTTTAATTTCACACAGCTATAATATATACAGTTATAAATATTTACTATTATATGTAAAATAAAATAAAGGGATAGATTGGAAAATATAAAGTAAAGAAAAAGGGATGGCAGGGGAGAGGGGAGGGAAAAAAGAAATAAAAAGTTTTTTTTTTATATGCATATAATTTCCTGTACAGATAGCAGATAAGTCTCTCTAAACTCAAAGTAATAACAATGCATAACATATTCAAAGCCTTCTTCTCTCTTCTAATTGCACTTTATTTAAGTCATAGAGAATAACATATTCATAAAACAGTTTCCATCTCACTTATAATCATACAGTACTGGTTAGCACTGAGCAAAAACTGTGTTACACCCTCAGAGTAGAACAAGAATTCACAATGTAATTATTAAATATGTACATGATATACATTTGTTCAGGATAGGTAAATGTTGGGAAGGTAGTGTAGTATCTGTGGGTTTAAATGCCAATGCATACATCAGCTCTGAGATGCTGGGAGATGTTATATGTGTTTGTATTACAAGGCTTATTATTTATACATTAATCTAAACTCTAGGGAATATATATAGTTGAAAATAAACATAGTGCTTTTAATTGACAAAATAGAGCAGTAAGAAAAGTTACAACGTTACTTTCATACTTTGTTTGAAAACTTTTTTACTGATGACAGTTTTGCAGTTTCTAGTATGGGAAACAGATATATGCTGATTCACATGTATAAAAACATTTGTTTTACTGAAATTCGGCTGTTTCCCACCGAAGAAATAAGGGAGGCAATTTTGAACATTCTACTTACCTCGTGCAGTGCTCTCACAAGCAAATTATTCATTTGTAAAACTTTCTACAATTTGTGGAATCATCTCTTCTCTCTCTCTGAACTCCCTCGATGATGTGAAGCAACTGGATGACATCATCACCACGCGACAAACATTTCCAGAAAGTGCAGAACTGTATTTTGACCGTAACTTGGTTTAACAGTCTTTTTGTTTTAAATAAATTGTCATTTACTTAAAATGATCATTTATGGAGGAGTTCAAGATGGCCACTGTTCTTTGAGCTCTTCAAGCACCTAGCTCTCTGAAATACCCTGGATTATAATAAACCCAGAAGACAGAGCAGACTAAAAAAAAAAACAAATAAATACGACTGAATATCTATTCCAGACAACAAACAGCATTCAAAAGAAGGGATAAAAAGCAACAGCTTCCTTTTAAAACAAAAGGATTAACTAAGATTCTAGAAATCATCTGTAGCCGTGTGGTGCTGTGGCCCTGCAGTCATACATAAAGTCTACAAAACTTACCTAAAAGCAAGATGTTGAAAGAAGAAAATAATATGGAGACTTTAACAACTAAAACCAAATTCTCAGTACTAGCCTCACCAGACAAAAACACAACTCCAAAAAGACAGATGAAAAATAAGCAATTTGACAATTCCAAGTCTGCAAATAAAACCAAGTCAGAACAGCCTGTTAGCCTGGAAGATATAAAAACAGCTTTATTGCCCATTCGACAAGCAATACAGGACTTATCCACACAGTTTCAAACATTTGGAGACTCATTTAATCAAATTCTAACCAGAATTGAAAAATCTGAAGGAAAAATATTAGAAAATAAAATAAAATTAGACTCTATATCTCAGAGAACTGATTCCCATGACAAAGAGCTGCAAAGTCTACAAGCAAAAATAACAGATTTAGAAGCAAGAGCACAGAGAAACAATATTATCATAAGGGGAATCCCTGAAACTGTGTCACACATTGATCTAATACCAACTATCAAACTCATACTAAAATCTTTACTAGATGATTCTGAAGCAACACAACAAATAATAATAGAGAGAGCCCACAGAGCTTTGAGAGAAGTTCAATCATCCTTGAGACCAAGACCTGTGTATGCCAAAATCTTAAAACTATCAAGATGTAAATAAAATGTTCTTTGCAGCAAAAAAGAAAGGGACACTCACCTGGAATAACAGTGGAATTTCCTTTGCTCAAGATCTGCCTATTCAGATAAGGCAAGCAAGGCAACTTCTATCTCCATACTGCAAGTTTCTGATAGAAAATAAAATAAAGTTCCAGATGAAATACCCAAACCTTCTAATTTTCAATGTAAAAGATGTTAAATACATGATTGCTAACCCCAAGGAAGCAAAAGAGACTTTCCTGTCAGTTTTCAAGCAGATTCCACCTCCAGAAACTAAATAAAATGCCTGGAAATTAAAAATTACCCTTGAGTAAAAATCAGACCAATTTCTGAGTGTTTTTGATGGGATACACAACCTGAGAGCTTCCCCTTGCTGCCCAGGCTCTTAAATCAATGATGGGAGCCATGAAGAACACAGGAAAAGGAAATGAAAACCAGGTAGGAAGGAACTAAAATTCAACTGCCGTTTCTGATGCGCATAATATAAGGTGACACCATTTCCCAGGAAACTGGCATGTTAAAACAGTCCCCCTTTGAGCTCAAAATCTTCACTATAAAACCAAAACGACCTAAAAGGAAGGTACAGCAAGACCAAGAAGTGATTTCTGACTCAAAATCACAAAAATTGACATAAAACAATTAATAAGACAACAACTGACTGAAAGATGCCTAGTAAAGCCTGCAAACATGACTTTGAAGAATCAGAAGAATAAGGTACTATTTTACCAAAACAAAATTGTGACTTTGATTCTCCAATACAAGCTTATTGTAAAGAATCCAGTCTTAATTTCTGGATGTGAGTCTGGTAGAACCAGACCAAGTAAATGGTTCTTGATTGAAATAATGATGTTTAACTGGAATAACTGCAGGAATGAGACTTTAAGCAGTTTAGAGGAGCGGAATTATATGACAATATGAATATAACCTAATTGACTGCAGAAGTTATAAATATCTAAACAAGCAATTCTTAGCAGTATATATACCCGCCTAAGCTTGCAATCTTTTTTTCCCCTCATATACCCACTTCTATTTAGATGCCAATAATGCAATCTGAGTTTGTTATAGATTGCTACAGAAGAATGCCTGAACACAGAAGCTGGGTAATTTATATATATAAGAAGAGGGAAGGTAAGAGAATTATATAGAGAAGGATCGTTTAAATATGACATGTCTGGCTTAAAAATATAGGTTACATTGTTGTATATTTTGCCATATCTAATTGAGAATTTGATCATTAACATGTTGTTTAAAATTGCACTTTTAGGAGGAATAGATCATAAACTTATAAGCTGTATGTCTTGTACTTTAACCACTGCACACTAATGGTATAACAGTTCAAAGGTTGAGACTAAGGACATTACGCAGCAGTGTTTTTTGTAGAGAACTAGTCTGTTAAGCTTTGTCCATATTGTATTTAGTAACATAAGTGGGATACCATGTCACAAAATTATACGTAAAGAAAAAACTCAATTTAATACTAGTGGGAATCTTATGGTACATACTAAAATCACACTGTATTCCCCCATTTATTCCTGGTCCAAGGGTATAGTGGGTAGGCACAATGTAAGGACATGAATAGTTAGATGCTTTCCAATGGCACACTATAACAACACATACAAAAAACATAAATCTAAATTAGCATACAGATCAGTTAAAACAAGCATATCTATCACATAAATGGGGGAATTGAAACATGGAACATAAAAGGACTACAAAATAAAGAAAAAAGGAAACTATTTTTGCATTTAGCCATGAAAACCAAAGCTAATCTCATCTTAATACAACAAACACATTTAACTTCAGAGCAATGGACAGATATTGAGAAAAAAAGTGGATAAGACAAATTATAGCTTCTGGAGACAAAACTAACAGTGCTGGGGTGGCCTTAATAATTAAAAAACATTTTCAGGATAAAATACTTGAAACTGAGACTGACAAAGAGGGAAGGTGGTGCTATATAACATTTACTAACACGGTATTTCCAAAACCCATAATGGTGTCAAATGTATATGCACCTTGTAGCAACCAACATCTCTTTTTCATGTCACTGTACCCAATTCTAAACCAATTGGAAGGTCATTATCTAATAATTGGTGATGACTGGAACACATATCAAAACTCAGGAAAGGATAAATTGAACCCGACCAAACTACATAATAGACAAGCTACAATAGCTTTAAATGAACTTAAACAAGCCTTCAAACTATATGACCCCTTTAAATATGAGGACAACGATAACAAAACTGGGGATTACACATTCTACTCCCAATGCCATAAAATGTGGGCGAGAACAGACTTCATTTTAATCTCAGACATACTCATTAACATGGACCCTACAATAGTCATAACACTAGATTTCTGTAGGATCATTCCAAAGTTACACTGAGTATCAACTGGGACAAAAAAAGGCTTTTAAACAGTAGAGCTAATAACTGGTCATTAAATCCTAATCTGTTCTTCAAAACAGATGTAGTAAAAGAGATTGAGGATATATTAAAAACATCCCTTGTAAATATCTTCAATTCCCAAACACCAATGGATATAGAATGGGCATTGACCAAAACACAAATCAGAGGAACTTTCATTAAAAAAGCAGCATATTATAAAAAAATCCAACTGAAAGAGGAACATAAAATAAAGGAGAAAATAGAACAACATGAGAAAGAATTGATAAATAACCCTAATAATCAAATGGAAATGGACCTCCTAAAACTACAAAGAGACGTATATATGCTCGAGAACAGAAATTTATCTTTTTGTGAGACAAGACAGTTGACTAATTACGCTGAAGAAGCCCAAATTCCTTCCAGAGCATTGGACAGAATTATTGTTCAGCAAAAATCCACCTCAGTTATAGCAGAAGTAAATTACCAAGGGAAAAAACTATGCAAGAAATGAGGAAATTATCAAAGTATTTGAATAAATATATACTCAAACATATGGAGAACAAATCCTACAAGCCTCAAAGGAGGATAGGGATCTTTTTCTTCAAAAACTAAAATTCCCTAAACTAGATTTCGATCAACAAAAAAAAAAAAAAATAACGGAGCCCATTTCTATTAACGAGATAACCACAACAATTAAACATCTAAAACCACACAAGGCCCAGGACCGGATGGTCTTACCTCAGAATTTTATAAAACCTTCAGTCCACTAGTTGCCAAATTATTATACCACATGCTGAACTATATAATAAATAACAACATACATGATATTCACTTTAACACCTCTAAAACTATTTTTATATTAAAAGACCAAGCGGACCCTAAAAATCCAGATAGCTAAAGACCCATCTTTTTTCTAAATATAGACACCAAGATCCTGACTTCAGTACTTGCAAACAGAGTTAAAAATCTGATAGAGAAAATCATTTCTCCAGAACAATCTGGGTTTACACCATGTAGACAGACCAGTGACAACACGCTAACATTAGAAGCATTACTATCTTTGCAAATCAGAGAAATACCAACATCTTCACAATGGTAGTAGATGCCCACAAGACTTTTGATAGGGTCCGTCTTCAGTTCTTGCTGCAAACTTTCCCTCACTTTGACATACCTAAATATTTTGTACAGATCATTCAAATTCTCTATAGTAATCCATATACATCCCTATACATAAACAAAACATGGTCAAACAGAATTTTGATAAGAAAATGGAACAAGACAAGGCTGCCCGCTATCACCCTTTCTTTTCAACCTTTACCTAGAATCCCTATTTCTATATATTAAACAAAATACATATAATAATCCCCCCTCAATACATAGCTTCAAAGTTTATCTCTCAGCATTTGCAGACGATTTAAACATATACTTTACTGCACCAAGTTCAGACATGACCAAAATAATAAACACAATTTAACAATTTTTATACATGTCTAACTACAAATTAAACCTTAATGAAACTAATAAATTCCCTTTAAGGCCACCTAGGCTCATCTCCCTAATACCTCTCTTAGACAAAATAAAAATAAAAGAAGAAACCAAATACCTGGGGATTACTTTCTTTCAGAATAACAAGGAATTCTGCAAACATAATGTAACTCTTAAATGGCAAAGCATAACACAAGATTGTACAAGATGGAATAACCTTAAGCTACCATTTATGTCTAAAGTATCAATAATTAAAATGAACATACTGCCTAGATTAATATATCTATTTATGACATATCTCAGATAACTATACCTAATAAATTCTTCAAACAAATTCATACCTTTCTAGCAACATTTGTATGGGAACCTAAAAAGACCAGAATCTCCTATCAAAAACTAACACTTCCCAAGAACAAAGGGGGTCTGAACTTGCCAGATTTCAAAACCTACTACTCTATTATCAACACTAATAGAATACTGAGAATAGCAGAGTATGACCCCTCGGCAAAGACTGGTTCACCGGCCTGTGTAACAATATACTATAGGTACATAAAAACACTAAACATCAATCCCAAAGTGCTTCCCTTCTTAAATAAAAAAGATTTACAAGACTATGACATAATAGAGCCACTAAAACATTCTATAAATATAACACAAAACTTTTTCACTCCTTAAACCTTGGACAAGCTATGTTAATACTATACCCCCTCCATAAAAATCCTAACTTAAAAATAAATAACAAGATGCTAAACCTAGACTCCTTCCCTCAATTAAAACATAAGAGAATCCAGGATATCTACCCATTCCTCAATAGTACAATTCATGAATTAAGAAGCAATCTAAACTTACCTAAAGTTTATATAATAATTTTAAGACAAATCAAAGAGGTGTGTTCCAGTTACCTCCAAAACCTCACCATAATCGAAAGTGTCATTGAATCCTGTACCCTACTTTGGAAGAGTATGTAAATGTCAAGGAAAGCAATAACGAACTCATACAAAATGATAGGGGAAATCAAATTCCAGAAAGACCTTCTCTTCTCTAATTACTGGAGAAAATTAAAACCTGATATGGATGACCAGCAAATAGAAAAGGCAATCAACTTAACATTGAAAACTATTCCACTTAAAAAAACTCTCTTACACGCAACTCATGGTTGATAGTAATGCTTATTTCACCACAGCAATTCTTCACAAATTCAATGCAACTAAGTCCCCATACTGTCCACACTGTAAAGACCAGATTGCAGACCTAATACATATATTCTGGAGCTGTAAATGTGTTTTCAAGCTTTGGAATTCCCTTAAGTTACAACTGCAAAAAATGGGGTATCAAGCATCAATACTAACATGGGAATTTACTCTTTTACACATCCTCCCGGCCAACATCTCAGGAAAACAAGCTAACCCACTTATAGCGATTTTCTTATTAATGAAGCTATATATAGCTCGCAAATGGTTAGATCCTGTAAGTATCTCTTGGGAGGAATTCAAGAAATCTGCTATTAAAAATCTACTAGCACATAAAATAGTATTGGACAAAAGAAACAAAAATATGAAAGCCTGAGCTATCTGGGAACAGTCCTATAAAATGTTATTAGCATAAAGCACCAGGTACACCATATCTTTTGAACTGGAAATATTCCCATGAGTACACAGCTTAACTATGGATGAAGTATCATTTTTGTATGTGCTGTTTTTAGACTAATGACATTAATTGGGAAAGCATCTTTGTATATATTGTAATTAGGTATGTTGTATGACCTACATGTTTCTACTTTATCCAAAATGTATAACATGCAAATATGGTCATTTTGTAAATATGAAATGGTTATGGTTTTTGCAAATGTAAAATAAAAATAAGAAATATTAAAAATAAATAAATACATAAATAACATTATCATTTATATGGTCAATGACAAAATTACATATTACAATAACATAATATCTTCATATTTTGTGACTTAAAGAAAGGATTTCAGTACAGATAAAGGAAGAAAATGTAAAAAGAAAAGAGGTGAGAGAGGAGATGGTTATGAGAGAACTATGTGAGTATTAAAATGTAAATATCTATGGGCTTTATTCTTAGACCCTACAAGTATAAATACTGATGGTAGCATTCATTTATTTATATATATATATATATATATATATATATATATATATATATATATAATTTTTTTCTCTCCCTCATCTTTCTTTGAAGTATCACTGCATACTATGATTATGGTTACCATACTCAAAGTTAATATCTTCACAGATTTGTGTAATCTTTATATTTAAGTGTCATAAGTAAGGTTATGTATATAATTTCAGAACGTTTGTTTGCATAGCAAAGAACTGAATAACAAAAGTGGCATAGTAAAAAGAACTTTGCAAATAGATATCTTATTCTGCCACTAGTGAAAGTGGTTGTATATACATGTGTTTATAGTGACTATATCCCATTTAGGGATGAGACAATGTTTATTTAAATGACATACTGTTTATAATTACACTTATGTCTTCTAAACAGTCATTCTAAATATAACAATTTATAAGGGATCCTAACTACATATTAGCCTTGTTTTACTTTTTTTTTTCTCTCTCTCTCTCTTTTTTCTCTCTCTTCCCTCTTGTGTTCATGTATATAAGTTAAATAAAGGGAAGAGATATAACGAAAGTTACAAACATGTTAATACAAAATAGAATTACATTTAAACAAACCATGGTTTGAACAATAACATTGTGTCCTGGATTACATATTATATCTGATAACCTTATAGAAATGTTGTTTACACAAACAAACTCTGTTATCTATGTTAATAATAAAGCAGTGGGCTAAATTACTTAGTCCTTTTAAATAATCTGTTAGACATTTGCCTTATTTTGGAATGTAAATCATATTTTGAATCTATTAGGTTACTCAGGTTTCTTATTAGATATGATATCTATGAACGTATAAACCTTCCAAAAAACACTATATTAGGACAATTAATGATTTCATAAGAATTTGGTTATCTTAATGTTTCTAACTTACAGTATATAAAGTATGTTATTAGTGGAGTTTGTACCCTGTTGTTACAGTTTAGGGGTTGACCTCAGTGACAGATGTCATTGGGATTAGGAGGTTATAACTCCAGGTGGGGAGCATTGGTGTGTTTGTTTTTATCTAGTGTATGTAATCATTTTTTTAAAAAGATTTTTTTGACATCCAGAGTAGCTTATTTACAGAAAATATAGAGAATAAAGCTCAAGGAATACATTTTTTCCTGAAGACATGAGATTTAATATTTTTACTAGGAACAGATTCATTTTTTGTGGAAATTTTTACATTATGCATATGATATTGATATGTTACTAACACATCTTTCAGGTACAATTACATAATATGACTTTGTTGAAAGGTATGTCACTTAACATAAATGGTTTAAACAATTCATATAAAAGAAGTATTTTATTTAAATATCTAGCTTTTCATAAACCTAATATAGTATTCTTACAAGAAACCCATTTAACAAAAGATACTATTAAATTTCTTGATACAAATAAATACACAAATATAGTAAGCTCAGAATGTACGAAAAAAGAGGTGTAGCAATATTGTGGAACAAAACATTACTATAACCCAGAATAATCAAAACATACCAAGACAATAAAGATTTGCTTTGCTTGGCTGTAATTGCGATGGATAAGAAACTATATACATTAAACAACTATTGGTTACCTGGTATTGGTACTAATACTATTAGACACATATTGAATCAAATAGTTTCACTATCTGAGGGACATATCATTATGGCAGGTGACTACAACTCTATCTTAGACCCTAAAGAGACAACCACTTCAGGAAAAAGAAAAATTACAGCACAAATACATTTCATAGACTTATACCTACTCAAAGACATATATAATTTTGTGGAAAATAACAAATTTCAATACACGTTCTATTCTAATAGATACAAAACATATTCTAGAATTGATAGAATATTTCTTTCCACACAGATAATGAATAATCTGACCAATAGCAAAATTATATCCTGCCCAATCTTGGACCATAATACTATCATATTTGAACTTAATATTAATAACACCCATAGTGTCCAAATTAAAATGATTCCAGCATATCTCACACAACTTAAGGATTTTCAATTATTCATAACAGAAGAGACACAAAACTTCATTAATATAAACTTAGCATCAGACACATGATATATTTATTTGTGATGCCTTAAAAGCATATTTATATGGACAAATAAACAAATGGTTTCATAATAAGATGAAAATATGGGATAAAGATATAAGAATAATACAGGATAAACTGGACTCACTATACACAAATAATAAAGACAATATGTCTTCAAAGAATATAAGGGATGAGATATACAAACTAAATGAGGAATATAGATCTATCCTACATCACAAAACAAAGATAACACTAGAAAAATATAGGTTTCTTGTTTATCCATAAATCCTAAACATCTATCAAACCTTATGAATAAGACCAAAAGATTAAATAAATATAATTATATTAAAGAAATACATTCTGCAAAAAAGAAAAGAGAAGTACGTAGTATACAAGATATATTAGAAGAGTTTAGATGTCACTTTCATGAAATTAATCAATCCACACAACAAATTCAAACATGATAACATAAGAGATTATATTAACAAGAATGTATATAATAAACTAAACAAAAAAATAGAAGTTATTGATAACCAAATTACTTTATCAGATATACAAAGTCAAGTAAGTAAGCTTAAACTAAACAAAGCTCCAGGTAACGATGGAATTATTCCTGAAATATATAAGATAATGCCTAAAATGGCTATTTCCTTACTACACAAAGTATATAATTCGGTCCAAAATGATAATATTACACCCCCATCCTGGAAATATACATTTATATCCCCTATTTTAAAATAAATGAAAGACCCAAAATTCTGCTCCTCATACAGACCAATATCTTTACTGAATATTGATTATAAGATGTTTATGAATATATTCTCAAAATGATTGAAGAAATTCTTACCCCACTTAATAGACGAAGACCAGACAGGATTTATAACTAACAGAAGTACTTTTGATAATATAAAATGAACCCTAGCTATTATAGACTTCTCACAAAGGAAGAAAAGGAACTTATCATTAATTAGTCGATATTAGTGCGACCTTTGATTCTATTAACTGGATCTATCAATTTACTCTTTTGGAATGCTTACATTTTTCACATAATTTTATTAATCTTCTAAAACATTTATATACAGAAACCTATGCATATATCAAAATAGGGTCATATATTTCCAATAAAATATCTATTACAAAATGCACAAAAACTAGGATGTCCTCTCTCTCTCTCAAGTATTTACTTTGATCATGGAACCCTGGGCAAATGAAATAAGAAACAATAAAGAAATAGAGGGTTTAGAAATAGAAAAAGACAATATAGCCAAAATCCAGCTGTTTGCGGATGATGTTCTTATCACCACAAAGGGAAATGACTCCTCATTCATGTCATTATATGAATCAATTAAAATGTTTCAAATGATGTCCAGTCTATCATTCAATGACAATAAAACAAAAATTCTACCCATATATCCTAATAATAAAAAAATAAAAAAAGGGATGATAGGAAATAATACATATCACATTGCTAACGCAGATCAAATCACATATGTTGGAATGATTCTTGCCAAATACATTAAATCAATAATTCAATTAAACTATAACAAATGTTTACAAAATATCCAAGAATTATTTTCAAAATGGAATACAATAATATTTACTACTGAAGAAAGACTAACCATTATAAAAATGATAATTCTACCTAAAATCTTATACATAATACAATCCATTCAAATTCTACCCTCAACAAGGTTTATAAATAAACTAAACACTTTAATACTAAGATTCTTTTGGTCACAAAAAAACCTAGAGTTACTACTAATCAACATGCTAACAGCTAGAAGAATGGTGGAATAGCTTTCCCAGATCTAAATCTCTATTCGATTTCCACTATAATCAGATCAATTTCTCAGCTGTTAGATATAACCTATTTAGCTAAATAGAAATCTTTATGGGAAGTATCAGCCATGGAACTTATAACAAGACCAACAACATATCAACTAGAATTCATAAATATACCTTTTATATGGATCTTAAAAGAATATTTTATCACACATACTAATCCTAATCATACTGCCAGTTACATACATAATAATATAATTAACTTTAGAAACTTTATATATAAACATGTTAAATATAAAGACTACTTTTTGTTATTTCCTATAGCATATACACAAGAGACTTTTGTTACCTCAGATATTAACAAAATTTCTCAACTGAAAAACAATGAACTCAAATACTGGTTCCAGCTAACATATGAATACAAGACTAGTTCAATGGATCATATTATAAAGGAATATACACTTAATAATTCCTCATGGTTAGATATTCAAATACATACTATATCTTGATAATAAGCTGAAACTGGCTTCACCAACTAGCAAACATGGCACCAAGATATTATTACAATTTCTTCAATCAACATTATTACACCATCAAACATATTCAGGTAGTCTCTCCTTTATTTATAGACTTTTAAGAGAAGAAACATTTTCTTGCACAAATAACTACTGAGGTTATTATAGTTTAATTACTCATAATTCCCCAAGTGAGCAAGATAAGGTTAATATGCTACAATCAGCTGGGAAAACATGATTTTCTCTGAAATGGAAGATTTACACATGGAGATTCATGAATAGATCATTTTATACACCACAAATAATGGACAAAATTAATAAAAAACAAAACATCTGTAATAGATGCAACTGTAATGTAGATATTAACTGGGCACATATGTTTTTTGATTGCCCAACCTTAAAAATCTTTTGGAATAAAGTAACTGACTTTTTACAAGCACTTTTTTCAGACAACTTCATATTAAATAAATCATTAATCATGTTTAATACACCTGTTCCACAATGTGTTAGGAAAACCAAATACTCATTACTATGGACTATATTGGCTGTGACTAGAAAGATCATAACAAAAACTGGATTTCAAAATATACTCCTACATTCTCTGAGTTTACTAATTTATTAAAAGGAGTTAGTCATTTACAAATAAGAACCATAACCTCTAGAACATCTAGAAAGACATATGAATATAATTTCTGGGTTAACTTATAAAATATGTTGGAAGAAATGATCTTTTTGCATAAAGGTAATTGACTTTCCTTGTCATTGATGAGAACAAGTTACAAAAGGAAGGTTATAGTGTATGTTAATGTATAAATACTGGATGTCTATGTACATACATTAGTTTGTTTGCTTTGTTATTCGTATATTCATATTTAAATGCTATAAATACATGTTATCAATTTGTAAATCTATAATGTAAAATATCTTATATATGTCTATGTGATTGTTTTCATTATAATCAAAATCAATAAACCTGTTTAAAACAAAAAAAGAAAAGGAAACTTGCTCAGTACCTTACTGTTATCTATATCAGTTCAATTATGCTGCCTGCTTTGTTATCTGACTTTATAATTCAATGTGGATTGTTAGTGTGTTAAATAATATTGTATATAAACCAAATCTTTCTATCTATAGAGTTGTTTTAAACTTACATAAGTTACACTTCACCTTTTCAGGACTTTTAAAATGTATATAATTACATACATATGACACTGCTACAAGTTGTACAATAACTTTTAAATAATCTACCCTAAGTAAATCAGAGAAACAATATCCAAACATAAATTATAAAAGAAAACTAACATATGGGTTTTCATCTTGTTTTTGTGTTGCTTACACTCAAAAAAGAAAAAAAGAGAAGGTTTTAACATAAGAAGGAATTTTGAAAGATCTGCTCATAGTAAACATGCATTATAAAATTCATAAGTACAGCAGTGTAGCCCAGCTATTTAAGCATAAGTGTAAGACAATTTCTTTGGTTAAAGATGATTCATACCAACCTGCATGATTTATTGATATGTTATTGGGATTGTTAATTCTTGTCACCCTTAGTTGACTGAATTTAGAATATATCAGACTGGTTGATAACCATAACTTTACTATTATAATTATCCTATAAAATGATAACATACTTTCGGACTAACAAGTAATGACTTGTCAGACTTGGAGTATAGTGCTTGCGATAAGGAGAGGGACAGTTTAATTCTTTGTCATCTTAAGTGTGGGGTGTTATAATAACTATAATAACCCCATGGATAGAAAGGAGTTTGTGGTTCAGGTTTTGATACTACAATGTTTATGTTTTTTTTTTTTACTTGCCTAAGTATATTAGTCAAACTAAAAGGAAACTAAAACAGTTTTTTATTCACAACTGTACACAAACAAGAACCTTTATACATCATTCTTCCTAATGGAATACAAGTTCATTAAATCTACATATAGCAGTATTTAAATATGAAGGTGATCTCAATTAATGTTAATGGGTTGAATAATAAATGTAAGACACTAAGTTTATTTAAATATATTAAAACTATAAATCCACAACTGATATTTCTGCAAGAGACACATTTATTAACTGAAGACCTTAATCTACTCAGCTTCAATGGTTATACAGTATTAACAAGTTAATCACATAAAGAAACGAGGAGTGTTGATTTTATGGAAAAATTCTGTCATTATGCCAAAAATTATAAGCTCATATCAAGATAAATCTGGGATGCTTTGTATGTCAATTATCTCAATAAACTGTAAACTGTATACTTGTATTAACATTTATTGGATTCCTGGGTTGAGTGCAATTATAGTTAAATAGTTAGAAGAAGTAATCCAGCACTCCAAAGGGAACTTGATAATAGCTGGGGATTTCAATTGTATACTAGATGATAAAGACACTGACTCTATAAATACCAGAAGGAAAACTGCAGCATCAAAAATACTAGCAGAATTTGTTGAACTATATAATTTTAAAGATGTTAATGAATATGCAGACAAAGATTCTCCACATTATACATTTTTTTGTCACACAGGTATAACACATAATCAAGAACAGATAGAGTATATATAGCAAAGGAAATAACCACCTTTCTTAGCGAAGTTAAATTAATCTCTTGTCCATTAACAGACCACAATGCAATTACTTTTGAAGTAGAAGTTCATAACAAACAAAAGGTGACAATCACTAGAATCTAAAAGAGTTTAAAGAATTTTATATAAAAGAATTACAAGAATTTCTTGAATTAAATATAAATTAAGATGCTCTGGAAATGTATGTATGGGATGCATTAAAAGCATACATATATGGAAGAATATTAACTTAGTACAAAAATAAAAGGAAGCAATGGGACAAGCAATTAACTGAACTTCAAAAGGAAATAGATATTATTAAACTTAATATACAAAAAGGACATAGTCAATTAACTAATGATTTAGCAATGAAAAATAAAGAATATACTGAAATACTACATCATAAAATAATGATAGAATTAGAAAAAATCAAACTTATTTCTTATTCAATTAATCCGAAGAATCAAAGGACAATAGCAAATAGAACTAAGAAAGTTATTAAAATGAATCAAATAAATGAAATATATAATTCCAACTTCAGACTTACACAGCATACTAGAAACATTTCAGTCACACTATCAAAAAAGTTAATACTAGCAACATAGAGATGAAATTGAAAGAAACAATTACAAACTTCCTTCAGACTAATATAAACCTCAAGATACAGGAACAACAGAGTAGACACATTGACAAGCAGATAACAATGCCCACGTTGCAGAATCAAATAAAAAAGCTGAAACCCAATAAAGCACAAGGAAATGACAAGATAACACCAAAAATGTATAAGTTATTGCCCAAAGAAGCTAAACAGTTATTGTGGAAGGTTTTTGCCAAGTTAAACAAGGAATATTAGTTCCAACTTCTTGGAAATATAGTTTAATCTCACCTATTCTGAAATCTGAAAAAAAATGCCTCAGAATGTTCTTTCTATAGGCCCATTTCATTGTTAAACATAGATTATAAAATGTTTATGGCAATACATACAGAGAATTAAACATATATTACTATCATTAATTGATCACAACCATACAGGTTTCATAAAAGATAGAAACACCTATGATAATATTAAAATAATTCTTGCCTTGACAGATTATGTTGATTTAAGCAAGAGAGGCATGACTCTAGTGAGTCAAGACATTAATATCACCTTTTATTCAATATATTGGAATTATTTACTGGTGGCACCAGAAGAATATGTTTTTTCACAATTCACATTCTTAATTAAAACACTATATGAAAATTATTTAGCCTATATTAAGACTGGGTCAGGTCTCTCTATGTCTATAACTATTAGAAAAGGAACTTAGCAAGGATGCCCACTTTCACCTATACTGTTTGCATTAGCAATTGAGCCTTTTGCTAACTATGTTAGAATGAACACAGATATTAAAGGCAGGAGTAATTGGGAATAACTTAAAAATGAAAATACAATTATTTGCTAATGACATCCTATTGACAATATTTGATAATGATAAATCATTAACTGAATTATTCTAAACAGTGAACTTCTTTGGAGGAGCTCCCTGGTCAGCCTCAGTAAGAAGCTACAATCCCTTATAAGATCCTCCAAAGTTAGCTATGAAAACAAAATCACCACTGATTCTAAGGACAACCACAAAGCATTCTATAGCTATGTCAGGAATCTCAATGGCAACACCCAGATCTGCTGTGAGTTACAGCACAATGGCATGAAAATTACAGAACCAATTGATATTGCCAACATCCTGGCAGATAGGTTCAGTGCTAACTTTACCCCCTCTTACCCCCTAAAAGGCCCATATCTATACAGGAGGAATGCAGAGTCCCTATATTCACAACTACACAGGTAAAAGCTCCGCTCTCTACAGCCAAAAATACAGCATCCATGGGACCGGACAACATCCCAGGCTGCGGTTTACATGAACTTTAGAACGAACTGGCTCCCCACCTATGCACCATGTTCAATCATAGCCTCACATCAGGATTTGTGCCCACTGAATGATGCACAGCAACAGTTATCCCACTCCACAAAGGGGAAGCCACTACTGATCCTGGGAACTATCACCCTATTAGCCTGGCGAGCCTGGTCTATAAGGCCATGGAATGTATCATCATGGAACTCATAAACAAAGACATTGGTAACCTCCAAACTCTGGAGCCCACCCAATTTTTGTTTGTGAAAGGCAGATCATGCCGCCTGAACCTGATCAACTTGTTTGAGGCAGTCTCCAAAGCTGTAGTTGAGGATAAGGTGTTTCACACAGCCTATCTTGACCTCACCAAGGCTTTCAACACCATCCCTCATTCTGGAATTATAGATAAACTCACTAAACTAGGTATAAATCCTTATGTCACAAGATGGGTTGTCAACTGGCTCTCTGACAGAACTCACACTGTAAACATTGCAGACTCCAAATCTGACTTTAAACCAGTGACAAGTGAAGTACCACAGAGTTCAGTCCTAGGACCTCTCTTGTTTGGTATCTACTTCTCTGAATTATAGGCTAACACAGAAGGCCTTTGTCTAACGAAGTTCGCAGATGACTGCAAATTAGGAGCCATAGTCGAGTCCCCAAATGATGTGGATATCCTACAGAAGGGCCTCACTGAGACAGATGCCTGGTGTCAGAACCATGGTCTCAAGCTCAATGCCAAAAAGTGCATTGTCATCCCCTTTGGTAAAAACTCTGTACTCGTGAAATACCACATAGGCAGCAGTCTACTTAATGCCAAATGTGTGATAAGAGACCTTGTGACCCAGGTGGACAGTAGTCTCTCCTTTGATAATCACATCACCACAGTAGTCAGTAAATCCTTCTATGTGTCACACGTCATCACAAAAGGGTTGTCATCCAGGAAAAAAGAGGTCATTGTTCCCCTCTACTCGACACTCATTAGACCCTTATAGAGTACAATGCCCCTTTTGGAATGTACCTCACAAGACATCTGCAGCAGCTGGAAAGGCCACAGAAGTACCTCACAAAGAAGATTATGGGCCTCAAACAGATGCCCTATACTGACCATCTCAAAAAACTCCAGGTTTAGTCTGTAGCATATCGCCTAAACTGAAGTGATCTCTGCCTAACATATAAAGCTATGACAAACCCAGAGCTGTTGGACATGCTGCACCTAAAGAAATCCCAGTCCCTCCAAGTTACATACCCTAGGGACCTAAACCTTGTCACCACAATAAACAGGACATGCTGGAGGGATAGATTCCTGTCCCAGAGACTTCCCATACTCTGGAACAGGCTACCCATCTATGTCAGGCAGAGTTCCTCATTAGCACTCTTCATGAAAAATCTTGATGAGTGGATGGGAAATAGGAAATACACCCCAGGGATCACTTCTGTGGCTCTGTTCAATAGGAGCAGAGGAGACTCACTTTCTTGGATGCTGTAAGCCAGGGAACCTTGTTGGCTAGGCTTACTTAGGCCCTTGGGCCAATAGCCTAGTACCTACCAATGAAACTATGAACCTAAATACTTGCAGTATACCAAACAGTTTATATACTAGCCTATAGAAAGATGCTTCTTATAAAAAAATAGGATTGTGTTTCTCTGTTATCTCTTTTTAATGATAACAAAACTTAATACCTTAGAATAATTTATTATGGAAAGTTTGAATCTTAAAAGGGAAGATTTTTCAGATGTTTGTACAGATGCTAATAGACATAACATTTAAGGAAAAATAGGACTGATTCTAACAGTACTAGATTAAAGAGTATAAAATATATAAGGGTAAATATACATTTTCTATTATATGATATTCTACACTAGGATTATAGCCAAAACATAAAACCTAGGAATATAGTAATATAGTAATTGTACAAGATATAGTATACAAACAGAAATAGAAAGAGATCAGAATAAGTAAGTATGTATGTAGTTAAAGAATATAAATATGTCTACAAGGTGGGAGCTTGGCATGGTGGTTACTGTGTTCACTTTATAGGCACAAGGTATAGGGTTTTGAGCCCCACAACTGGTAATTGACTGTGCTTGGAGTAGCCAAGGGGAGTTAGCCTAGTACCAATTTATGATCCCATGAAAAACTTTACACATAGTAAATAAAATAGAAAAAATATAAAATCATCTGACCTATAAATTAATAAATATAAAAATAACATCTGATTTTCCCCTATAGTAGACCAGGGAAATAATTTGAGGTACAGGGATGTGATTATTGATTGTAGAGATATTCAATTTAGTCAACTTTTTAAAATTCTGAGCAACCTGTTTAACTTTTCTCATTTAAAATAGCTCACTGAGAGGTTTTCTTTAAGATGATGCAAACTAAAAATATGAGACACATTAATATGAATCAGAACCATGAGGTAAGCATTGTTATTGTAATGATGAGTTTGACAGGTAGTTTGCTAATCTTTTTCAACAAACTAGGAATATGTTATTCCATGGTAGAATGTTTTAGGGTTATATCATTAGCTACATTTTTATTTCTTTCAAAAGTTTTGCCCATAGTTTAAGATTTATATTGTTATATACATATATATATATATATATATATATATATATATATATATATATATATATATATATATATATATAATCTCAATACATTAATGACTCCCCAAATGATTTTAACATACTGCAAGGGGGTCTCACAGCAACAAATGACTGCTGCCAAAGTAATGGGCTTAAGTTAAATGCAAAAAATGTATTATCACACTATTCAGCAAAAACATGGACTCTACTGATTACCACATCAAAGGCAACTCCCTAAGCACACAACCTGTGGTGAGAGACATGGAAACTCAGGTTGACAGCAATCTCATGTTTGACCATCATGTGGCAGCAGTGGTCAGAAAAGCCTGTTACTTGATTCATTTCATAAGTAAAGGGATTGCATCCAGAAAAAAGATGGTTATTACCTCTCTGTATGCCTCCCTCATTAGGCCTATAATTGAGTATAATGCCCCGCTTGGTATGTACCTCTCCAAACACCTGCACCAACTACAAATGCCACAGAAATGCCTCACAAGGAGAATCCATGGCCTCCAACATCTGTCCTATGTGGACAGGTTCAAATTACTATCACTCTACTCGATATCATACAGATTGCTCAGAGGTGATCTTTGTCTCGCCTACCAGGCAATATCAGACCCTGCCCTACTAGAAATGGTCCATATCTGTAAGTCTAACTCCTCACACATTACCCACGCAACAGGCCTAAATCTAATATGCAACATCAACAAAACCTTCTGGAGAGACAGGTTTATCTCCCAGAGGCTGCCTCGTCTCTGAAATAGACTTCCCATGGGTTCACTACATAATCTTGAAATTTTGAAATTCACACTTCTAGTCTTTCGGCATTTAGGGGTTTCAGCTATATGGTCTCAAGATTTTGAAATTCGATATTTCAAAATTTTGAGATTATGTAGTGAGCCGCTTCCCATACATATCAGTGTACCTCGCTGACCCTCTTCAAGCACAACCTTGATGAGTGGATGGGAAATCATAAATTTATCCCTGAGGTTCCACCTTTGTCCCTCATTGATAGGGGTGATAGGTGCTAATTGAGGGTTTTTTTGAGGATAAACTCTTGGCTATGCTTGTAAGGTCCCCAGGTCCATTAGTCTAGTAACCTCCTATGAACCTATGATCCTATGATTTCATTATACTCATTCTTTTTTCCTCTTATATAAATGTCTGATTTTAAATGTATATCTATTAATATTAATGAAATGAATAATCCAGCAAAGATGAGGAGTCTGTGTTAAAATATTTGCAGCTACGTAATGCTCAAATAATATTTCTACAGGAAACACATTTACTTAATAAACATGTAAGTAAACTTTCATTGAAAAATTATTTGTTTTTTTCAGGTTCTGGCTTTCCAGGTAAAAGAAGAGGGACCTTCATTTTATGGAAGAACTCACTAGTAATGCCTAAAGTAATAGAAACCTATGTTGATAAAAATGGTATGCTAAGCATTGTTATAACTGAGTGGAACAGAAAACTATATACATTTATGAACTCTTATTGGATTCCGGGGGTTAGAGCTAAAGATGCATTAAATTACTTAGATACTATAACCTATTACATGAAAGATAAAGTCATAATGGTTTAATTGTATTTTATTGGACAAATATTCCATTGCAGCTACAAAACTGAAAATTAAACCTTCAGCCAAACACCTAACAAATTTTGTAAATCTAATGAGTTTAAAGGATATATCTGAGATAAGGAAAACAAACTCACTTCAATTTACCCATTATTCATATAGATATGGAACACAAGCAAATACTGATAAACTTTTTGTCTCAAACAATCTGTTATCACATATCAAAGAAGTTTCAATAGTTTCATGTCCATTATCTTACCACAATGCTATAATCCTTATTATTATTTTAAAAACTGACAATTAAGTACATCACAGGAGATTACCATCATACATTATAACTGGTATGTTAAAAAGATAAAAAATGTCCTAGAAATCATTTCCTATAAATAAACATGAATGGTGAAGCATCTGACCTTGTGATGTGGGATTCACTAAAGGCTTTCTGAACAAGAAGAGTTACAAGCTGGTATTTTAGTAAAACAAGAGAATAGAACAAAGAATTGTATACACTAGAGACCAAAATAGACACACTAAAGTTAAATCTAAAACCAAATGACATTATCAGGTCTGAACTTAAAAACGTACAAATACATAACATGTTGAAGTTCTAAATCATAAAGTTTCAATAAACCTGGACAAACTTAAACTTTAGGCATATTCAGTAAACCTTTTTAGCTTGCATAAACTTGCATCAATAAACTTGATCAAAGAAAATGAATACACTAAATCATATCAAGGAAATTATAACACTTATAAATAATAAAAAAAACCCAAAAAACAGATGTTAAAGGTATTCCTGAGAGCTTTAAAATATTTTATGAAAATATAAATAATAATACAAATAACCCAGATAATGATGATATAGCTGAAAATTTTTCTAAGGGAAAATTTATATAATAAAATATCACATGAACAAATGAAGAAAAAATGACAGACCATTCACTTTAACAGAAATAAAACATCAAATAAAAATGAAAACATAATAAGTCACCAGGCTTAGATGGTCGTATACAGTCCTATATAAAATACTATCAGATAATGCAGTTAAAATATTAGATAAGGTATATAGTAATAAAAACAACTGCTAAAGTCCCCCCCATCATGGGAATAATCCCTTATATCACCTATTTTAAAAAATGATAAGGCGCCTACAAAGTGCTCATCATACACACCCATTTCACTTTTAAATGTGGAGTATAAGATGTTCATGTCCATTTTAGCTAACAGACTGAATCTACTTATACCTAAACTAATTAACAATGATCAAACTGGGTTTAATTTAAATAAATAAGTACAGGATAATATAATATGAATATATACATTAATAGACTATGCAAATCAAAATAAAAAATAACTTTCTATCATTAGTCTTGATTTAGATAGGGCTTTTGACTCAGTTAATTGGTCATAGCTGTTTAAAACACTTAAGGTGTGTAAGTTATCACCTGAGTTAATTGCAATAACTCTTGCACTTATGTTAAAATATATTCTTTTCTTTCTAATTCCATTAAATTACAAAAAGGCACGTACCAATGCTGTCCATTATCACCTTAACCTTTTGCATTAGCTATAAAACCCTTTCCTAATAGTATTAGATCCAATAAGAACATTAATGGAGTCAAAATAAAAGAAGATTTTGAAGTAAAGATTCAACCCTTTTCTGATATTTTACTAACAATGGGAAATGTAGAAAAGTCATTGCAATATAAAATTAGGCATATGAGTCAGTTTGAAGAAATCTCAATCTTAAGATTTAATCATAATAAAACAAGTACATTATTAACTAATAAAACTTTTAAAAAACATACAAACATATTCCTACTTTAGTTGGAATAGCAATCAAATCAAATACCCAGGTATGACCATTATGCCTAATAGTAAAGAAATCACACACAATTTCAGCAGGTTGTTAATAACATTTTTAATGTTTAACAACAGAAGAGGCTACACCACGACAGCTTAAAACTGAAACTCTGTTTTATTCCACTGCAGTTAAAAAGTAAGCACTTTCACGTTGCTAGAACGCTTCTTCAGACTTCAGACTTCAGTGGTGTACCCTCTTCTGTTGTTAAACATTGGATTTTTGTGTTCTTAAGAGGCTCTTCATCCAGTGCTGCTTTGGTTTTATTTTTCAATAACATTTTTAAGTTTAATCAAAAATTAGAACAAATTTTTCATTACCATGGAAGAACAATTAATGCTTATTAAGATGGTAATTCTCCTTAAAATATTGTTTGTCTTACAATCTTTAGTATTATCTCCACCAAAAAAAATGAGGAAGGAAATAAATAATATATTACTTAATTTTTTTATCATCCTAGTAAACCAAGAGTTTCCTTTGATTTGCACAGAAAAGGTTGGGATAGTGGTGGAATAGTGTTCCCTGATATTCAGTTGTATGTTACATCGACAACTGTAAAAGTTATAGCATTGTGGATAAATTCATCTTATGATCAAAACAGAAACAAATGTATCAAGAAATATTATGAGTAAATAATAAATATATCATAACGAGTCATAAATAAATAGTTCCCAGTAGTTTTATCTGGTTATTAAAATATTTTTGTGTAAATGGAATTACACCCTCTTCTCAAATTCCCTTTTTAAAGAAGATCCTTTCCTTTTTCCAAAAGTTCATATATTGTAACCATTGTATTAAAAACATATGTTTTCTGTTTTCAATTGCATATACAAATGACTGCTTAGAAACTCATAGCTCCAACAAAATATTAGTATTGAAACAACAAAGTAACTTAATTTATTGGCATCATTTCTTAAATGGTACTGATAATTACATCTAAATCTATATATCTATATCTATATATATATATATATATATATATATATATATATATATATATATATACACACACACACACACACACACACACACACACACACACATATATATATATATATATATATATATATATATATATATATATATATACTTACTGTTGAAAAGCTAAGGTCGAAATACAATCATCATTGTGAAAACTGGTTAATTTTACAAATATTTACAGACTTTGTGAACACAGAGATTAATAAGATGTTTAACCTAGATAAGAAATTGTTCCCCAAATTATTGGACTTCTTAATAAATGTTTATAGTAATGCAATGAAAAATAAATCATATTTGTCACAAATTTATAAAACTCTTAAGTAACATTTCACATATTTTGACAATTCTTATTGGAAATGCTCCTGAAAATGTAATAATGAAGACTTCTGTGAAGAATACATGAAAATAATATTAAAATCTACATATAAAACGTTATCTTCATTATATTGGAAAAATTTCACCTGGAAATTCTTACACAGACCTTGTGTCACTCCTAACAAAATTACAATTATGTATAAATCAAATAGACTTAAATTCTGGAGATCTGATTCTGAAATAATAGCTGATTGGACACATATGGTTATGAATGTGAAGTCATTTCCCCTTTTTGGAAAGAAATTATTAACTTTATTCAAGCTCTATGGTCAGATAGATATAATATGTCTAAATCTTCTGTTGTATTTAACACTCCAATTCCTGAGATAATTCCAAAAAACCCAAATTTTGTGATCAAGCCTGCTCTGGTAGCATATCATTGATTTTATTGTAATGTTCAAGTTAACCAGAATTTTTCATTCAATTGGTTAATATACTGTATTCTCTAAACAGTTTGATGTTTCTTTAAACAGTTTGATATTTCTTATTGGCTGTCATTATCGGCACCAATTTTTAGAGATATTTAAGTGGGTTGTTTACAGGGTTTAAGTATTCTGATGAAGTCAACGTGTGGAGTTGATGAAAGTGCTAAATTATTTGTTTTTAATAAAATTGCTGTGAGACAACCCTTGGTTTTGATTTCTACGTGGATTCCTGGTGCTCAAATTTTGTGTGTTTGGATTCTAGATTTCTTTTCTACGATTTCACATATTTAGACAATTCATATTGGAACTACTGCTGAAAATGTAATAATGAAGACTTCTCTGAAGAATACAAGAACTTTATTTATTTATTTATTTATTTATTTATGTATTTATTTATTTATTGCATTTGTTGACCGGGAAAGTCCACTGGGCCTAGATGAGTCCATTTTCAGTGGAGGCCTGAGGAGTAAAGCTCCACATTGTTACATACAATTAACTAATAAAACATTGTTGATAAATGAATAAAATGGACACATTACTACATACAATTAATTAAACATTGTTGATAAATAAGAAAATGGACAGACAGTAGGAGGGATAAGATGATTGGCAGAGATGACATTTCAATAATCACATACAAAGGACACAAATTTTATAAGTGAGAGCATAAATGAAAACAGAAGTATGAAAGTCATCTTAGAAGAGGAAAGTAACTTTGCAGTGTATGTGAGTTGAAAAATAATATAGTATATACATATGAGTGTGTAGGATTCAAAGCAGAGGGGTGTAGAGTTCAGGTTGTAAAGCAGGTGAACAGAATGTATAAGGATGAAAATGCATGAGAGAGAAAGTGTAAGAAAGTACAGAGAAAAGAGTGAGAATGTTTTGAGAATTGAAACAGAGAGAGGTTCTATAGTGGAAAATTAGGTGCTGGATTTTTTTGTGGGGTACAGGAGCATAGCCAATTAGAGACTAAATGTAATTGTAGGGATTTCTTAAAAGAAGCAGACTTACTGGTTGAGCTTAGTGAAGGAGGAAGATTATTCCATAACTTAGAACATAAATTCATTAGTCTTGATTTAGACAGGGCTTTTGACTCAGTCAATTGGTCATAACTGTTTAAAACACTTAAGGTGTATAAGTTATCCACAAAGAATTAAACTCTGTCTTATTATTAACTGGTTGTATGAAATATACACAAAGTAAATAACTCCTTTATAAATAATGCTTCATTTATAAATAAAGAGCAATCATTCTTTTCAGTATTTATGAACATGTGGTTTAGATCATCATACTATTTTAATCAATATTGTTAACTATCAATGCATTTTTTGTGTGCATGTTTATGAGACTATTAATGCTTGTCACCTTCATTGTAAATCATAAGCTATACAGTGGAAGATAAGGTAAATAATGTACAAGTATTGTCTACAATTTTTTCATACTTAATAGTCAGAAAGTTTAATAGACCTCTCTAAAAAAGGTACTATGGCTTTAAATGCTGTCCTGATGAGTGTACCTTTAAAAATGAACTGTAATGACATTCCATTATTGAATTTATGATAAATGTCAACATTGACTTGTTAGAAAAAAAATTTGATTAAATTAAGCACATTTACTTGCACATGAATTAAATATCATATGGTGGAAATATACATATGCTATTAATGTATTACTGCAGATAGAGCACAGTGCATCCTTTATTTTTTATACATTCTGAACAACAACATGGTTGATTGTTAACTGCCTAGGAAGCAAACATGGTATAAAGTGGTGCAAAATAGATATTACCGGGAGACTATATTACATGTAGGTTCATAGGTCAATAGTTGGCTAACTGCCCTTGCAGACCATTTTAAGCCTAGCCTAGCCAGCTATTCCCATGTATTGCTTAAAATGAACCTATCCCATTGGAATTTAGGTTCATCTAACTCTTTGCAAGATCTATATTAATATATTACTCTAGTGATAATTACTATTACAAAACATAGCTATTTGGAAAGTACCTCACTAGACCTCTTTAAGAGGAACCTGGGCAACTCAATGGAAAACAGAAAATATACCCCCCTGGAATTCCACCTGTGTCCCTGCTGGACAGGGAAAATAGGTGCTGACTTTGTGGGAACATGGGTTAAATTCTTGGCTAGACTTATAAGGTCTTTCGGGCCAATAGCCTAGTATCATCCTATGAACCTATAAACCATATATGCTTAACATGTGGCCATTGGTATATTGCCCTTGAACAGCTTTAGTATACGTGACAGAAACCTGCTGTTGCCCCATTATATCTTCAGCATTTTAATTGTCTTTTCCCCTTCCTTATATAGCATGCCTGAGGTTTTAAACCATCTGTATATGTTCCTCATATGCTGGTTCCCTAAGGTTAGCCATTTTATAGATCTTGACTTGTCATATATTGCTTTACATTGCTCTCAGAACTATTCTATTTCATAACTCTTTTTAAAGACTCTTGTTTCGTTTACCCATGTGTTGTGTTTGTTTTATCTATGATTATTTCCCTTAACTCATTCCCTCCAGTACAGCTCTTTTGAGTGTGTACCTTTAACTCCCAGTGGGCGTGGCTTGAGTCTTTAAAAAATAAAGTTATCACCTTACAGTTCTAACAAATACTCATTGACATAGGTCAAATATCAATACAACTGTGTTTGCCATCATGTATGCTTCAATATAAAATATTCAGATTCCTTGTATGTAGCATGGTTCTGGAAGTATTAATGCAAACATGAACAAGCAATATTTGATGCCTAGAGGAGCAGTAGGAGGTAACTGCAGATGCACATGGAGGCGCACTCAGCTGTAATAAGTTAAAAAGATCATTTGTACTCTTTTCTCATGTATCAAAGTTAATCCAGAAAGCTCAAGTCAGGTCTGGTATCCCTTCTGTGACTCAAAGGGTGACAGGACTAACAAGAAACAGAGGACAAAAGATTAGTCAAGATAAAATCACTTTAGCTAGCGGATCTAGGTGACCGAATATCTGATCCCCTCCTGTGTGAGGCATAAAGATGTCTACTTGAAGGTTCAAGTCATTTATTTGGTTAAGTAAGTAGATGGATGAGTGCTCCTGTTCAAATCCTGTTTAGTAGAACAATGAGCATTGAGTATTAATGATATTCCACAAACAAACCCATTATTAAAACAGAGTTATGCTTCTTTTATCCTATTAAAATTCCACCATCTACAAACATCAGAAAGTAGCTGTGTCTTTTTGCTTCCATCTCTGTGGTGTGTATTAAATGAGTTATTCATTTTCCTAGCTTCTCTTGCCTTTTTCTGTTTGCTAAATCCTCCATGACAACCATGAATAAACTTGAAAATAAGAGGTGGCTACAGTATGTGTCCTTAAATATTTTATCATCATTCCACAATTAAGTAATATATACATGTAGATTATTTGCATAGTCTATCATTTCATTAAAAATAATTCCCAGAGCATTTTTTGTTAAACTAAACTAATCATGAAAGGTAAATCAAGTGAGTTGAATGACTTTTATATATTAAATCACGTTAATGCAGCCTTGCTTTCCCTGTTCAAAAATTTATGAATGAAACTTTCTACCACCCACCTCAGAGCTGATATTTGTCTTCGCTTTCACTTGAGTAAGTCATTTACACATAACTTATCCAACCTTATAATTAGAGTATCTTGAGAGAGTAAAAATTTAATTGGTACAGATATAAAGTTTGCCCATATCTAAGGAGTCTCTTATGCCTCTTAGATGAACAGTTTGTTCTCACCTATGACATAGAAGAAATATTTTATGCCACTGAATATCTTTTTTAAAACACATTTATCGAATTATCACTTGTGACAAAGGCAAACTTATATTTATATAAAAGCAATCAATCCATATTAACAAGTTTACATTTACAATTTCAATATATATCACATATATTGTTATATATCATATAATCTAAGTAACATTATATAAATTATTCAGTGACTGTCTTCTCTTAAACCTCATTCCTCCTCCAAACCATTTTTCTGCATGAATTGTTCAAAAAATTCCATTTTGTAAACAAAAAAATAACATTTTTATTAAATTATCACTTAAGAGGTAGGCAACCATACTCTTATATAAATGAAAAAAGACATATTGACATATATTTAGTTGCAAACATTATACCTCACTCATAATCTATCCAGCCATTCTCAGTCAAACATTACATAGCGCATTCAAATGCTGCCTTCTTTTAAACCTCATTTCTTCTCCAAACATTATTCTGTATGTATTGTTCCCATAATTCTCAATTGTTCTATGTAATTTGATCCTACCCTTTTCTACAGATCCCATTTTCACTTCTTTATCTCAGTTACTATATTCACCACTTCTAGTAAAGTTGGTTTAGACTTTGATTTCCATTTTCTAGTAATTTCTTTTTTCCAGCCACCATAATTAGACTCAGCTTACTATGTCTATGAAACTCTGATTCTGTATCATAACTCAAAACAATAATTTCCTTAGTTATACCAAATTGCTCACTCAGTATTTCTGATAGATAGTCTGCAGGGGATTTTTAAAATCTGCCAACTCATTACACTCCCCAAAAATATGTTTCCAATTATCCCTTTCTTCATCATCATACCTCCAGCATTTGCTATCTACGTGAGGAAAAATTCTTTGATGTCTACTCGGTATATAAAAATACCTATGTAAAAACTTCCAAGCAAAGATCCTAAATCTTCTAGACCTTGTTGCATATTTGGGAGTCATACATATGTTCCCCCATGGTTTCTTTGTGAATTGTGTATCCAATATCTCTTTCCAATCCTTCCTAAACTCCTCTGATTGATTCTTATTGTTATCATCAATATTTTATATACTGTTCTAAGTATCCCATTTTAACAGCAGCTTCTGTCTAGATTCTACCAAAATCTCTCACTTAGAATCCTCCTACTCTTTCTCTTTGCCATTACCCTGATATCAGTCCTTGATATGAAAGGCACTTTGAAGCTTGCAAGCCAATAACATTCTTGGCCTCTTTCACTTTTATTACTTTTCCCCTCTCTTATTATTTGATACCTTGGTTTCTTTGCCAGTTTTCTCCACTAAATTCCAGACCATCTTCCCTATTATCTGTATCTCTAATTGCAGTCATCCCTATTGGCAGAATCACCTTCCTCTATTCCCATGTTGTCTTAGTTATTAGAATACTTTCTGATACTTTATGAGTATAATATCCTGTGAGGTTATTGTTACTCTCCTCAAGGATCTACATACAAACTCCCAGTCTCTTCTTGTTTCTTGAGCTTACTCCTGTTTCTTCATCTTTTTCCACTTTGAATATCTTTCTGCATATGCTATATATAACAGCCTTGAGTGTGTAGCTCTGAAACACCCTTTCAAATTAGGTTATCCCAAACTACCTTGTTCTATTGGAAGGATCAGCTTATCACACTTAATGCTTGCCATCTTCCTCTTCAAATAAAATCCTTCAATTCTTTATTAATTGTTATCCACAAGTTCTTTTCTGGTTGATAAAAATATGCCTGACGTGTTTAAAATGTAAGTGACTGAAAGCATTTTGACTGCTTGTATTTTGCTATCCATATCCATGAAACAGAATATCCAATTTCTCAGTTTCTGTATTTTCTTTTGTCTAGTCTTTTCCCACATATCCTTAGCTGCTATAACGGAATCATTTTTTAATACATGCTCATAATTACTTCTTTTATCATGTCCCCATAATGCCATTGCATATATTGATTTTTTTTTACATTTGTTTACCAGGAAAGTGCGACTTGGAACAAAGCCAATTTTCAGCGAATGCCCTGGGAGAATTGCTTCAGATGCATGTCTTTGTAATGTCTGGCCTCTCTGGATATAAAAACAATAAGCCCAAAACTATACTTTCACACTCTTATTTGTAAAATTCTTCCTGAAATTCAGCTATCAATATTGTTTTTATTAACTTTTTTCATTATAATTTCTATGTTTTTTTTTTCATTCTCAGTTTATTTTTCTAATAGTAGATTAAGAATTTTTATCCCATTATTTCACAAAAGGACATCAGTTTTCCAAATTTTGCTTGTGGCTTTAGAAATATCTGTATAAAACTCCAACTAGAATTTCCTGTTATTGTATCATGCTGAGGTAATATTTAAACTTTTGCATCCTCATCTCCACTATACATTTCCTTTTTTTTCTACTTGAATTGCCATGCCGTCGTCTTTTTTATTCCTTGAAGTCAGCATATCCCCCCTTTTTTATCTGCTTCTACAGTCTCTATTTTCAGGGGCTCTCCCTGTCCCTTTTTATCTCACCTCTGCAATTTCTATTTCTTTGAATCTAGTGTTTTTGCTATCTTTCCCATTTTGCTCTCAATGTGTGTCTGCTCTGATAAAGAAATTCTTCTATACTGCACAGCTCATAAACATGAAGATTGCTTCTAGACTCAGGAATGTTATTGTCTCCCTTTCCTCATCCCTCATTAGACCAAGCACTGAGTGCAATGCCCGTTTTGGCATGTATCTGTTTAGGCACACTCAAAAAAAATGGAAGTCCCACAGAAATGCCTTACAAAAAGGAAACAAGTCTTAAAAATCTGTCCTATATAGACTACCTCAAAGCCCTATCATTATATCATGTCTCTTTACAGACTTCTGAGAAGGTTGCTCATGTCTAGCATTCAAGGAATCCTCTGATTCATTATAGATGGGCTTACTTTACACCTACAAGTCAAATGGTATCACAAATACTAGATGCAGGGACCTAAACCACTTCTGCAATGTTAACAGAATGGTTTGAAGGGATAGCTATATATCTCAGAGGATCCCACTGCTCAGGAACAGACTCCCCATCCATATAGAAAAGGCCATATTCAAGTGTACTAGGTTCATAGGTTCATAGAATGATACTAGGCAATTGGCTCAGAGGCCCTTATAAGCCTAGCCAAGAATTTTGCCCATGTTCCCCCAAAGTCAGCACCTGTTTCCCCAGTCCAGCAGGAGCACAGGTGGGACCCCAGGGGTGTAATTTCTGTTTCCCATCCAGTCATCCAGGTTCCACTTAAAGTGGGCTAGAGAGGTACTCTGCTTGACATGGAGAGGGAGGCTATTCCACAGATGGTCTTTGCGACACAAATCTATCCCACCAACAGGTTTTATTAATGTTACAGACCAGGTTAAGGCCTTGCATGCGGGTTAGGTGAGAGGAGTTTGTCTTACAGAAATGCATAACACCATCAAGGCTGGGTCTGAAATGGCCTTGTATGCCAGACACAGGTCACCTCTGAGCAGTCTGTATAAGAATGAGTAGAGGGACAGGGATTTCAGTCTATCTGTATAGGATAGTTGTTTGAGATCCTGGATTTTCCAGGTCAGGAACCTCTGTGATCTCTCCAACTGCTGCATGTGCTTGGCAAGGTACATGCCGAAGGGGGCATTGTACTCAATAATGGGTCTGATAAGGGAGGAGTACAGGGATGTTATGACCTCCTTGTTTCTGGATGAAATACCCTTACTTATGAGGTGGGCCATATAGAATGTCTTCCATAAAATGGAAGCAACATGGTGGTCAAAAGTCAGGTTGCTATCAACCTGGGTGCCCAAGTCCCTCATGACTGATTACATGATTAGTACATTGTTATTAATGTTATAATTAGTGGAGACACCATTTTCCCCAAAGGGGATAATGATACATTTCCTAGGATTCAGTTTAGGGCCATGCTTCTGACACCAATCATTAGTTTGGTTAAGTGCCTCTTGTAGGATGTTCACAACACTTGCTGAATTTATGACAGAACCCAGCTTGCAGTCATTTGCAAACTTGGTCAGCCACAGACCACTGATTTTGACTTGCACCTCAGAAAAGTATATCTCAAACAGTAGAGGACCCAGTACTGATCTTTGGGGTACGCCCTTGTTACAGGTATACTACTAGAGGTTGTTTCCAGTATTTTGACTGATTGGATTCTATCAGTGAGCCAGTTAGCTATCCATCTGGTAACATATGTGTTGATACCTAGCTGGGAGAGTTTATCTATTATGCCCAAGTGGGGAATAGTGTTGAAGGCTTTAGCTAGGTCAAGGTAAGTGGTGTGCACTGTCTTGCCCTCATCCATGGTTTTGGTGACTGTTTTAAAGAAGGAGACTGAGTTTAACAGCCATGATCTCCCTTTGACAAAACCAAACTGTGTGGGCTCAAGCATTTGGAGGTAGCCAATGTCCTTGTTTATAATGTCCATGATAATGCGTTTCATGGCCTTGCAGATCAGGCTAGTTAGGCTGATAGGCCTATAAATGCCTGGGTCAGTGGATGCACTACCTTTGTGCAGAGAGATGACAGTGGCTGTCCTCCATTCTGCTGGGACAAAGCCAGTGCACAGGCTTTTGTTGAATAGAGTGCCTAGTGATGCTGAGAGTTCTTGCCTGAGTTCAAGTAGGACACAGCCAAGAATGTTGATGGGTACCATAGAGGCTGTAGTTTTTGCCTTTGAGACAGCATTAATAACTTGCTCCCTGGTGATGAGGGGAGGAAGCAGATGCTGGAGATGTTCTGATTTACTGATGGGGGGGACGGGGGTGAAGTTTTCACTGATCCTATCTCCTAGCAGGTTGGCTGTATCTATGGAATTTGTGTATGTGGTATTCTTGACCACCAATTCAGAGCAGATTTTGGAGTTACCTTTAAGAGTGCAGACATATAAGAAGAAGGCCTTGTGATTGTCCTTTGTGAATGTGGCCAATTTGGACTCTAAGTTAGCCCTAGAGGATTTCACCAGTGACCTTATTTGCTTGTTCAGACTAAGAAGAGATTACTTCCAACTTGGCACCTGCTCCTTCTTGCTCCTGGACAGCAATTTTTCCTTTTATTATAGAGTCTGTTTATTGCTACTCTCCACTAGACAGGTTTACTTTTCCTTGAGGGAGATAATTTGATCCTGTCAGGTATTGCTGAGTTCATGCAGCTCTATTGGTGCTCTTATAGTTTTTTTTTTGTGTAGGCTTGGACATTAGTGCTTGATTCAGCTAAAGGGATGGTAGCTGTGAAGCTGCTTATAACTGCTCTCAGGAGGGTGTAGTCAGCTTTGGAAAAGTTTTTTGTTCGACCCTGGAAAGGTGGGGGGTTAGGGAGGATGGTAACGTTGAAAGTGATTGCTTTATGGTCGGATCTTTCCAAGGAGGATGGCACTGTAGGGGTGCTACAGTGGCTACTCATGTTATTTAGTACCAGGTCCAAAATGAAATGGCACACTCCCTTCTCATTCCAAATATATTGCAACAAACAACTCTGACCCAAAAAGAAGAAACCACCGACTGTGGCAAAAAAAGGGGGCCAAATAGTCAAGCAAAACTGTTTATTCTAGCACTTCGGTGTTTCCACCTTCAAGAAATAAAAAAGTTTAAAAAAAACACACATTTATATATCACATAAGTAATTACATTCAATTAACAATTAAGCAATAAATTACCCCTTAAAGTAAACATTTCCAATTCAGTTAATTATTTAAACCTTTAGGAGCTAATGTTTTATACTTTAAAATATAAATACTTTCCTTATATAATAATTTCTGTTTATTTACTTATTTATTTATTTATTTATTTATTTATTGACATTTATTAACCGGGTTTGTCCAACTGGGCTTGTGGCCCATTTTCAGTGGAGACCCGAAGAGAAAAGCTCCAGTAATACATTTTAAAACAAGTACAATTTTAAACAATATTGATATAATAGCAGTTATAGCAAAATGATTCACATATGTTGGGATACATGCATAAAGTAGTTGCATTAAAAAGAAGCTAAGTAACAATTTTACATTGATATAGTTGAATAGGTCAACAATGAACATTTTTTGTTTGTATAAAATTGCGCAAATGCATAGTAGACACATTGGAGAGAGAGGTGTAATGAGGTACTAAGTATGCTCCTTTTGAGGGTACATAAAGGGAAGGAAGACTAGGTAGGCTCATGGCAAGGGCAGGTTCTGGAATTGAGAAAATAAGCTTTTAGTTCATTTTTAAAGTGTGAGGTGTGGGAGATTGAACGTAAGTCAAGGGGAAGTTTGTTCCAAGCATGGGGAAGGGAGTGTTTGTAGAGTAGTTTGCCTACTGACCTTTTTGGGTGGTAGATATCAAGTAATTGTTGGTTAGAAGTACGGATGGTCCGGGATGGGATGTAGATGGAGACTAAGGAAGATAGAGATGGACAGAAGGAGGGTTTATAAAGAATAGAGTGTAGCATATGAAATTGATAAGATAGCAGAAACTGGGGAAGTCCAAGCCATTAAAGAGAGTTTAAAGAAATGCAGCGGTGTGAGTTGTATGGGGAGTTAGTAATAAATCTGGCTATTTTATGGTAAGTCTGTTGCAGTTTGTTTAGAGTGGAGGCCTGGATATTGGTAAAAACTGGGGCGGTGTATAAGAGGGAGGGGAGGAGGAGTGCATGGCCCAGGGTAAGTCTAGATTCAGGGGTTAGGAATTTTTTGTTCCGATATAGCAGACCTAGTTTCTGGTTTGTTTTTTTTTATACATTGGAGTATGTTTAGGTTGAACTTGAGTTTGTCATCGATAATGACACCTAGGAGTTTTGTGTGGGTGTCAGGTTGGATATTTGTATTGTTAGAAGATGTAATAAAAAAGGAGGTTTTGTGATGAGAAAGAGAATGGGGAAGGAAAAGTAGGAGTTTGGTCTTTTTGGGATTTAGGATCAATAGGTTGTGAGAGAGCCATTGTTCAGTAGATAGTAGGGCCTGTTGGGTCAGGGAATGTAGTTCAGGAATGTTATTTGAGATGGATATAAGTGTGAAGTCGTCAGCATGCTGAATAAGGGAGGATTCTTTGCATGAGTTGCAAATATTATTGATGAAGATGTTAAACAAAAGGGGTCCCTAGATGGAGCCTTGGGGAACACCAGTGGAGATGGGAAGGAAAGGTGAGGAGGATGAGAGCCATTTGACAGATTGTTCCCTGCCAGATAGGTAACTATTAAACCAGGCAAGTGCAGAGGGGGATAAGTGGAGATTTGCAAGTTTGGATGGTAGTAGAGGATGAGAGACAGTATTGAAGGCTTTGGAGAGATCTAGGAAGAGACAGGAAATGCGTTTATTGTTGTCTAGGGCCTCTGCAATGATATGAGTGAAGGAGAGGAGGGCAGTGGTGGTGCTGTGGTGAGGATGAAATCCATGTTGGGTAGGGGTAAGTAAGTGGTGTGTTAGGAGGTGATTGAGAAGCTGTGAGTGAATACATTTTTCTAATATCTTGGAGAGGGGGGAACAGAATGACAATGGGTTGGTAGTTTGAAGGGTCAGTGGAGTTTCCACCTTTATGAAGAGGGATAGTGAAGAAAGATTTCCAAAGGGTGGGGATAGTTGAATCCAGAATAGATCGATTAATTATTATAGATACAGGACAGGCAACTGAGTCAGCAGCAAGTTTGAGGAATGTAGGAGATAGATTGTCAGTGGAAGGAGAGCAAGGTTTTAGCTTGAGTAGTAGAGATTTGATGTAAGTGATGGGAACTGGCTCAAAAGAAAACAAAGTTGTGTTAGTGGGACTTGGAGAGGTGGGTGTCGAAGTAGAGTTTGGCTTAGATGTTACCAGATTTTGGATGGAAGAGATGAAGTGTTTATTCAGGAGGGTAGCTGTTTCCTGAGAGGAAGAGTTAGGGTATGAGGAGGGATTAGAGGGCTTTCCAAGATAGAGGATGTTGTTGAGAGTTGAACAAAATTTTTGAGGATTGGATTTGTTGTTAAGCTGAGCAGAGCTATAGTATAACTTTTTGTCATTAGTTGTATGTGTTTTTGCAAGGTTCCTCAGTTGCCTGAATTTTTGAAGAAAAGGTGGTTGTTTAGTTTTAGTCCAGGTTTTCCAAGCATGATCTCTTTGTTTCATAAGGGACCTAGTCTCTTTGGAGAGCCAGGGAGCATGGTTTGATTTTACTCTGATCTTCCTAGAGGGAGCTAAGGAGTTTAGAGTATTCATGAAGATGCTATTGAAAGTGCTTACAGCATCGTTTAGGGGGAGGTATTTTAGAATGGACCAATCTATGTTGTGGAGAATGGAGTTAAATTGGGATGAATTGAAAGTCGATAGTTTTCAACAGTCTTTGATAAGGTGGGGTTTAGGAATATGGGAGTAGTGTCTTAAGATGGTGGTAGGGAGATGATCACTGAAGGAGTCAGGCAAGGTGGTGGGATTGTGGTATTGGTGGGGGGGGATTGGTAAGTATCCAGTACATCCTCATTAATATTCAAACACTCCACTTGTTCTAAAATTGTGCCATGTAATAAATTAGTGCCACTATTATGCAACATTTTAAAATGTAAAGCAATCATTTTATCCTCCCTTTTGTTTTTTATATCTCTTAAATGCTCCATGAATCTGATACAAAACTCACGTTTTGTCTCCCCTATATAATATAACTGGCATGGGCACCTCAGGGCATATATTACCCCCCTTACTTCTTCATGAATAGGCACCCCTGGGTTCAAATTTGATGCCATTCATACTGTGAAACACATTTACAATATGTGTGCATATACTACATTTATCACAACATAAAGTTCCTCTAACTGATGGTATGTTTGTTATATCTAAGGCTGGCATACAAAATTTACCATGTACTACCATATCTCTCAATTTTTTCCCCTTGTATAGGAGAAAAAAAGTTTCCTTGGCAAAATATTTTCCAGAAACCTATCTTCCACCAAATATTTCCAGTAATACTCTATTAATACCACCATCTCTTCACTTTTGACATTATAAACTGATACATAATAAAGTGGATCCACCAAATTCTTATTTTTCATTCTACTTTTAATTGTAAAATGTATATTATTGTAATTATACTTGTTGTTATTACCCCTTACTCCAATACCTGTTCTCATTTCTTCCCACATTCTACTTTGGGCTTCTTGTATAACATTTGGGTCATACCCCCTTCTTAAAAACATATTTCTAGTCTGTCCTATCTCACTTGATAATAAGTCCTTTTCACTACATAACTTCGAAATTCGCAATAATTCCCCAAAGGGTAAGGCCTTCAAAACGTGGGGTTGATGGCAGCTAGTAGCATGAAGATACTGATTACTATCAACAAACCGTCTATGAATATTTGATGAAATACCTCCATTTTCCTTTCCATTCATTACTAGGTCCAGGTATACATCTTTATTACCTTTCTGTAGCCCATCAATTGACAAGCTGAAAGGGTTCTTATGCATTTCCAACATGAACTCATCAACTTTATCCCAACCAACCTCACAAACAAATATCAAATCATCTATATAACGGAAATAAAAATGAACATATTCTTTCATAAAATTCAAATTAAATAAAAATGTAATCTCAAAAAAAGACATAAAAAGATTGGCATACATGGGGGCAAAAGCTGCCCCCCATGGCAGTGCCATGTTTTTGTCTATACAACACATTATTGAAATAAAAATAATTATTTTTAAGACAAAAATCTACCATATCAACTACAAAATTCAAGAAGGGGCTATCTCCCAAAAAATATGCGATAGCTTCTATACCATCTGTGATGACCGTGCCCTGGCCCAGCAATTAAGGAGCCTCAATCCTCACCACTAACACCAGGGAGGTCATCTCCTAGGAGAGGGAAGGATAACTAATACACACAGTAAAGTGCAATTTCCCTTAAGTGCACACAGAGATCACAGTTAATCTGGGGCTGGTTGCTCCCTTGCTCACCAGGTTCCCCAGTAAGACTCCCCACTGACACAGGTATAGGGTCCAGGTCCCAGCCTAACTGGGCAAGCTAAAACCTCCAGTACCCTCTCTGTCCAACCAGTGCTTCGTGTCCCTGCCCAAGTAGCTGACACAACACACACACACATTTTGAGATAAGTATTTATACAACTTCACAGACACTCCTGGGAAAGGCTGACACAGATTCTCCAGCTATGACCCTTTACCCAGACTATACGGTAGTAATTACTGCCACCACCCAGTTAATAATATCAGCTACTAAAAGGCCCTTAAAAGGGTGTCCAATTATTACTGTGCAATATTAATATCCAATGGTAATGTGACTATACAGTCTAAGGTTTATCGGAAGGGCTTAGACAGTAAACTCTATAAATATATACTGTACTCTAAAGCATACTTCATCTCTACACAAACCAGCCATGGTTAGAAGGTTTTAAACATATTTAATAACAAATAATTAAAACACAAGACAAAACTACTACACCACAGAGATATCTAAGTGTTTACAGATCACACAGAAACTTAAAATAATACAGTAGGACAGGTCTGGTTTCAAAGAAAAATACCTAATTAATCTTTACTAGCTTTAAGTATTCCTACAAGATATCACAGTGCTACAAACTTACATGTGAGCATAAGCAGAGTGCTGATAAGTTAGATGTCCTGATCAAAAATGCCTCAGGTCTCTTGTGAGAAATAGTATTTAAACATTACTAACAAACATGTCTCTAAGGCCCTCCCAAAATTGCATCATTTTTGACACTTAGGTTTGCCCAGTATTCATATTGCATCATCTTAACACCTGGTCTGAGTTCTCAGGCCACAAACTGCATTATTTATCAATCTAACACCTGCACAGAAACTTACGATACAAGACATTTCACATGTATATGCTAACAGAAACTAAAGCAATAAAAGTACCTTCCACATCTAAATTCTGGTCATAAATTTAAACCTTAAAACAATGGGCATGAAATCCTCATCCAGCCACCCTCGGGCTGAATTCTAACATGAAAGGCTACAACATGCTTCACTGGGCCAGTAGAGTGCAATGTTGTCACATATTTTGCAGTTCCACATTTCACAGTGTTTTCTTACATTTAAAAACACAAGCCTGTATTTTACATTTATTTATACAGTTGATAGAATTAGATATTAAATTCTATTTGACTAGGCTGGCAGCCTTCGCCCATATCTCCCCAGTCGTCACATCCCCCCCCCCCCGGGGAACTCAAGCAAGTTTTTCAAGTGCCCCTTGAGAAACATCGCTTGAGAGTGTCAGGTCTATCTGGGTGTTCCTCACCCCATTCCCTGTCTTGAGAGCCCATCTGCATTGGTAATGCTACTCCCGCTGCGATGCTGCACTAACATATCATATGCTTGCAACCCCAGACTCCATCTTAGCAACTTGGCATTTTGCTGACTGGCTCTGTTTAACCATGTTAGAGGGTTGTGATCTTTCATCACAGTGAATTTTCTTCCATACAGATAAGGCTGAAGTTTTTGTAGTGCCCACACTATGGCTACACATTCCTTTTCTACCTCTGCATAGCATTCCTCCCTGGGTTGGAGCCTATGACTGAGATAAACCACTGGGTGCTCTTCTCCCTCTGAAGAAATCTGGCTAAGTACAGCCCCCACCCCATAGTTTGAAGCATCCACCTGCACAACACATTCTTTACTATAGTCTGGAATGGCTAACACAGGGGGTCCTCCCAAAGCTTCCTTAAGCTTCTGAAATGCCTGCTCACATGCTGGGGTTCACACTACCTTATCTAGCCTGTTCTTCTTTGTCAGGTCTGTGAGGGGAGCAGCTATGGTACCATAACTGGAAACAAACTTTCTGTAGTACCCTGCTGTCCCTAAGAATGCCCTCACCTGATTTTTGGTAACAGGTGCAGGCCATGCCTAAATACCTTCCACTTTGGCAGGTTCTGGCCTTATATTACCACTCCCCACTCTATGTCCTAGGTAGGAGACCTCTGCCATACCCACCTGACATTTGCTCAGCTTAATGGTCAACCCTGCCCTCTATAGTCTGCCCAGCACCACCCTGACATGCTGAAGATGCTCTTGCCAGGAATGGCTGTAGATAGCAATATCATCCATGTAAGCAAGGACAAACCCTCCTGCTCCTGCTAAGATATGATGAGCCAGCCTCTGGAAAGTCATTGGGGCATTCTTCATCCCAAATGGCATCTTTGTGAACTCATACAAGCCAAAAGGAGTCACAAAGGCTGACTTCTCTCTAGCACTGGCAGTCAAGGACACCTGCCAGTAACCCTTGGTAAGATCAATGGTTGTAAGATACTTAGCCCCACCCAGCTGCTCTAGGGCCTCATCTGTCCTAGGCATGGGGTAAGCATCAGACTTTGTGTGACTATTTAATTTCCTGTAATCTACACAGAACCTGTTGCTGCCATCCATCATTGGCACCAATACCACTGGTGAGGCCCAGGGACTGTTGGACTCTTGAATCACCCCTATTTCCAACATCTCCTGTACCTCTTCCCTCAGAGTCTGTTTGACTTTTTCAGGCACCCTATCAGGGGGCTGCCTGATAGGCCTTTGGAGTCCAGTATCCACCTGGTGCTGCACCAGGTGGGTGCTCCCTGGTTTCCTGGTGAACATGCCCCCAAACTCCTGCAACACTGCCCGGATTTCTCGAACCTGGGTGGGTGATAGCTGCTGGGACATTGCTATCCCTTCCACCAAGGTGTCAGCCCAAGCCTGACTGAGGAGATCAGTCACAAGATCTCTCGCAGACTCCTCCTGCAATCCACTGCAAATGCTCAGCACAAAGGGCCTCCCTATCATGGTAAGTTTTCATCATGTTACCATGGTACAATTTGTGTCTCTGCCATCTGCCTAGCACTTCCACCATATAGTTAACATCACATACCTTTCTTACCACCTTGTAGGGTCCCTCCCAAGCTGCTTGCAACTTGTTGTGTCTGACAGGAATGAGAACCATCACTTGCTGCCCTACAGCATACTCTCTAGTTTGAGCATTCCTGTCATACCAAACCTTTTTCTGTTGTTTGGCTTCTGCCAGGGTCTCCTGGGCTAGGCCTATGAGTTCCCTGAGCCTTGTCCTGACGTTCAGGACATATGCCACAACAGACTCCTTGTGAGACTCACACTCACCTTCCCACTCATCTCAAATTAAATCTAGAGGTCCCCTCACCCTATGCCCATACAGCAACTCAAAGGGTGAAAATCCTGTGGATTCCTGGGGAAACTCTCTGTAAGCAAACAACAGATGGGGCAGATATTTTTCCCAATCCCTCTTAAACTGATCTGCAAATGTCCGTAGCATGGACTTGATTGTAGAGTTTTAACCTCTCAACAAGATCATTAGTCTCGGGATGGTAGGGGGTGGTCTTCATGTGCTTCATCCCACAGGACTTCCACAGGTAAGTCAGCAAGTCTGACATAAAATTGGCACCTCTGTCAAACAGTATTTCCTTTGGGAAACCTACCCTGCTGAAAATCTCTAGCAAAGCATTTGCCACCTTCTCTGCTTCAATGGAGGACAAAGCCACTGCCTCAGGGTATCGTGTAGCATAATCTACAATCACTAGGGTATACTTTTTCCCTGTGGAACTTGGGGTACTCAGAGGCCCCACAATATCCATAACTACCCTCTGAAATGACTCCTCAATCACAGGCAAAGGCATCAAAGGAGCTCTCACCTTGTCTCCTGCCTTGCCTACCTTTTGGCACTGCTCACAGGTCCTGCAGTACCCTGTTACATCTCTGTAAATTCTAGGCCAATAAAAGTTTTGCAAAATATGTCTCTTTGTATGTTTTATGCCCATATGACCTGCAAAGGGAATATCATGGGCTACGGCTAGAAGCACCAGACGGTAAGCTCTAGGCACTACCAACTGCTGTACTCTCTCACCTTCTAGCCCTCCCTCAGGGGTCCACTCTCTGTACAGTAACACTTTGTTCCAGTATACAGATTCCGCCTTCCTTGAGAATCAGGTGCCTCCCTAGCTACCTGCCTCAGGCCTTGCAATATAGTGTCTGAGAGCTGAGCCTGTCTCAAGTTTCTCCTTGTAACCCTTCCCAGCTCCCCTTCTACAGGAAGTCTGGCATCCTCTGAGAGCGGTGCCTCACTGTCAGCCTGGGTACTACTACTCACCTCTACCTTTGCAGTTACCCTGTCCAAGGGAACATCAGTACCCACAAGCAGCGGTGGCTCTCATTCAGTCTCACTGCTACAGTGTAGCTCACTCCCTGAAGTAACCACCTCAGCAGTCCTGGCTGCAAGTATTCAGTCTGTCTGGGTCTCCCCCAGGCTACCAGACTCACATGCTTGTCTCCTAGCCTCACTGCATGTTCATAGGTTCATAAAGGTTCATAGATTAGTACTAGGCTAACTGCCCTTGCAAGCCATTTTTTAAGCCTAGCCAGTTATCCCTTGTGAGAATCAGACCCTGTACCTTGTGTTTGTAAGGCAAATACCTTAACCATTAGGCCACCCTCCCAACCCTGTAACTGCATAAGTACATAGTACTGCCTCATCCAAATCCTTCCCTCTCAGGACATCTTCAGGATGGTAGTTCCATACCCCTGTTGTCTCAAGACAACCTACTATTGTAATTTTGTCTTTCCCACTTACTGGCTCCCTCACCTTTGGTTTCCCACCTTGCCTCCGTGGACACCTGTATGCCACATGGCCCCACTGGTTGCATTCAAAACATTTAACCATAGCTCCTGGACGTGTACCTGGACTAGTGGCTTCCCCTGCTACTGGCGTATTCTGTTGGGGCAGTCTGTGCTGCCCACCATGGGTTCCCTTAGTCCCGTGAGCAGTACTGGGGGTCCTTTTCCTGTGCAGGGCTGCCCTGCTTGCTAGGTATAGGTATCCCTTCTTCCCCAACTCCTCTGAAGTAGCACACTGTCTATCAGCTAACCAGATCCTCATGTCCTCAGGCAAAGTGCTAAGGGCTTGTTCCCTTACCAAAATTTCTGACAGCCCTTCAAAAGTGGTGACCTGACATCCACTCACCCAGCTATGAAAATAAGTGCTCAGTTCAACAACATATTCACATACATTTTCATCTGCCTTGCATCTATGCTCACAAAACTTTTTCCTATACATTTCAGGTGTTAGCTTAAAACATTCTAACAAATGTATTTTTACAACAGTATAATCAAAACAGTCAGTGTCATGCATTTTTGCTAAAGAAGTTATAGCTTTACCATGGAGTAAGGGGGTCAGGAATCATACCCAGAGCCTTTGGTCAGCTTCATACTGTTTACATACCCGCTCAAACATATGAATGAAGCTATCAAAATTATCCCCTCTTTAAACTGTGGAAGAAATTTACTGACCTTTTGGGCTTCTGGGGTTCAGTTACTCCCTTCCCCATTACCTCCATGACTCTAGCAAAGAGTCAGCATTTCCCTCTCATGCTTTCGCTGCCATTCGTGTTCTTCAGCTTCTAGGCTCCTCATTCTCTTGGCTGCTTCTAGTTCCATATGCCTGGTCTGCAACTTAAGTCTCTTCAGCTCCAGCAGGATTTTTAAGTCCACTGCAGAAAGGTTGAGCTGTCCCTTCTCCGATGATATTGTATCTCCACTGTCAATCTGATTATCCTCCAGGCTGCTGTTTTCTGATGCAGCTGTAACCAAGGCTGCAATTAAGTCTGCCTTAGTCAGGTTTCCATGCACCAGCCCCCTAGCCAGGCACATCTCCGCCAGCTGGCTCCTTGTCAGCTTTCTATACTCTTCTGCTGACATGCTGCCTGCGCACCCTGGATAACAGTAAGCTAACAAAAGAAATAAACAATTGTGATCTGAACTCTTGGTATCCACTGTGTGGCTGTTTTAGAGTACAAAACACATTTAGAGATCACTGTACATAAGCTACAGGAATTCGCTCTACCCATACCACTACAAGCCAATTAGTATGTGAAGTAGATCCCACCACTGCCAAACACTTGTGACGACCGTGCCCTGGCCCAGCAATCAAAGAGCCTCAATCCTCACCACTAACACCAGGGAGGTTGTCTCCTAGGAGAGAAAAGGATAACTAATACACACAATAAAGTGCAATTTCCCTTAGGTCCACACAGAGATCACAGTCAATCTGGGACTGGTTGCTCCCTTGCTCACCAGGTCCCCAATAAGACTCCCCACTAGCACAGCTATAGGGTCCAGGTCCCAGCCTAACTGGGAAAGCTAAAACCTCCAGTACCCTCTCTCTCCAACCAGTGCTTCGTGTCCCTGCCTAAGTAGCTGACACAACACACACACACTTTGAGATAAGTATTTATACAACTTCACAGACACTCCTGGGAAAGGCTGACACAGATTCTTCAGCTATGCCCCTTTACCCAGACTATACAGTAGTAATTATTGCCACCACCCGGTTAATAATATCAGCTACTAAAAGGCCCTTAAAAGGGTGTCCAATTATTACTGTGCAATATTAATATCCAATGGTAATGTGACTATACAGTCTAAGGCTTATCGGAAGGGCTTAGACAGTAAACTCTATAAATATTTAATGTAATCTAAAACATACTTCATCTCTACACAAACCAGCCATGGGTAGAAGGTTTTAAAAATATTTAATAATAAATAATTAAAACACAAGACAAAACTACTACAAAACAGAGATATCTAAGAGTTCACAGATCACACAGAAACTTAAAATAATACAGTAGGACAGGTCTGGTTTCAAAGAAAAATACCTAATTTAGCTTTACTAGCTTTAAGTATTCCTACAAGATATCACAGTGCTACAAACTTACATGTGAGCATAAGCAGAGTGCTGATAAGTTAGATGTCCAGATCAAAAATGCCTCAGGTCTCTTGTGAGAAATAGTATTTAAACATTACTAACAAACATGTCTCTAAGGCCCTCCCAAAATTACATCATTTGTGACACTTAGGTTTGCCCAGTATTCATATTGCATCATCTTAACACCTGCTCTGAGTTCTCAGGCCACAAACTGCATCATTTAGCAATCTAACACCTGCACAGAAACTTACGATACAAAATACTTCACATGTATATGCTAACAGAAACTAAAGCAATAAAAGCACCTTCCACGTCTAAATTCTTGTCATAAACTTTAGCCTTAAAACAATGGGCATGAAATCTTCATCCAGCCACCCTCGGGCTGAATTCTAACATGAAAGGATACAATATGCTTCACTGGGCCAGTAGAGTGCAATGTTGTCACATATTTTGCAGTTCCACATTTCACAGTGTTTTCTTACATTTGAAAACACAAGCCTGTATTTTACATTTATTTATGCAGTCGATAGAATTAGATATTAAATTCTATTTGACTAGGCTGGCAGCCTTCGCCCATATCTCCCCAATCGTCACACCATCTTTATGCTTTATAGTGGTATATAAACTTTTAACATCAACCACCAGCCATTATTTATTCCTGTTCCATGTTAAAGAGGAAACTTTACTTAAAAAATCAAAACTATCTTGTATGTATGCGGGGGACCTCTGAACATAAGGTAACAATATCTTATGTAATACCAAACCAACATTGTGTAGAAAATATTTGCAAGCTGAGATAGTTGGTCGCCAGGGGGATTCTCCATACTCTTATGTACTTTAGGCAAACAAAAGAAAACAGCTATCTCACTGTTCTTGTTAAGCAACCTGTCCCTAACATCCTTCTCAGTGAAATAGCCTAATCTAACACTTTTTTCCAACATTTTTCATATTCAGTCACAGCTTGCTCATATTTAGTCCTATCACATTTCTCATACACATCATCATTCTCCAAATGCTCCATACACATTCTATAATACTGTTACGTATTCATAACCACTATTTTATTCCCTTTGTTCGATGGTTTTATTATTATATCCATTCTATTCCTCAACACTTTTAATGCCTGCCACTCTTTTAAAGTTAAATTATAAGATATTTCATGCTTATTTCTTAAAACTTTGTCACAGATATTCTCTCCTCCAAATCTTATCATAGAACTAAACTGTGAAATACGTACATTTTCAAATGGTGGCATGTATTTGTTAAATTTGTTGTTCGGTATGGTTGATACATCAATTTTACAATAAGCATTAGGAGACTTAATTTCATCATCATCAATATCAAATATTTCCCCAGCCTCTTTACAACAATGAAAAAAAACTATCGTCAGATTCAAAAAGCATAGAATTATTATTCACATTATGACTATTTGAATGCATGGCACATTTATATCTTAAATACAATTTGCATATAAATCTGAACATTTCTTGCTTAACTACATGCCCCCTAGGTAACACAGTGGGCACAAACTTAAGCCCCAAATTCAATACTGACGCTTGTTCTTGTGTTAGATTACATTGAGATAAATTCAACATCAAACTAGATTCAGTACATACCTCAACGTCTGAATCTTTTGTTATAATAATGTCCACTACTATGGCCCTGTTTAAAGTCTGTTCTTTGACTTCCTTCTGGATTATCGCCATTGGTCCAGTAGATCCTATTCCATTTCTGACCTTGCCGGTACTGCTGCTGGTCTCCCTGGCTCCGAAAAGTCTGTCGATGTTCCTCCGGGCGTTGCGGCTGAGGTAAATCAGGGAATTCCTCATTTCCATCCATTTCATAGTGGCTCACCCCTTCTGAAGATGCAAATGAAGTAGAGGCAGCATTTTTAAAGCTAACATGCTGATGTCACTGATTTCTTGATTTCCGATTAGATGAAAGTGAAAAAGCACGCCCTGCTTCGTAATTATTAATGTCCCTTATTAACTTAGTTTTTTTCTGTTCAACAAGGTCTGACTCTACAGAGAGCAATTTTTTATTAACTCTCTCTAAAAAAAATTGATATTCTGCATGCTTATAGAACTGCTAATAGTTTGTGAAAGAGACGCCATTTCCTGTTTCAATTTTTTATGCTTCACTTGGTCTTCCTCTCCAACAAAATGTGTACCCACTCTACTACACATTTATGTGAGGCTTTTAACCAGCGCTCTTTGAACTGTTTGTCTATGGGACAATTTAAGTCAAAAGGAGTACTAGGATTTTTAATAAACCGGAGACCTTTAGGTGTAATATTAAGATCTATATAATGTTGTAATCCCAAAATATTAAAATAAGTTCTTGTTTCTTTTTCCAAAAGTTTTTCATATTTGTCACATAATTCCCTCTTCTCAGAAGGTATTGCATTTAACATCTGTCCCACTGAATTAAAAGGATCAAACAATCTCTTCACTTTTTCCTTAATAAACACCTCAAAGGACCAGTACCTGAATTAACTTGACGATTCTCCATAGCTGGTCCAGATACTTGTATCGAACCATTCAAATAATGTTCCATTGTTCTCTGGGAGCCCACCTGGGATCCCAAACCTTCAACTACTCCCAGCAAAGATGCAGACTCTTCCCGAAACACATGGGGAACATCCACATTGGGATCAGAAAGCCACAACACAAAATGCAACGACACACTCCATTCTCCTTCCAAATATGTTGCAACAAACAACTCTGACCAAAAAAGGAGAAACCACCACTGTGGCAAAAAAGGGGGTCAAATAGTCAAGTAAAACTGTTTATTCTAGGGCTTCGGTGTTTCCACCTTCAAGGAATAAAAACATTTAAAAAAAACACACAATTATATATCACATAATTAATTACATTCAATTAACAATTAAATTACCCCTTAAAGTAAACATTTCCAATTCAGTTCATTATTTAAACCTTTAGGAACTAATGTTTTATCCTTTAAAATATAAATACTTTCCTTATATAATAATTTCTGTTTCAGTACATTCTCATTAATATTCAAACACTCCACTTGTTCTAAAATTGTGCCATGTAATAAATTAGTGTCACTATTATGCAACATTTTAAAATGTAAAGCAATCATTTTATCCTCCCTTTTGTTTTTTATATCTCTTAAATGCTCCATGAATCTGATACGAAACTCACATTTTGTCTCCCCTATATAATATAACTGGCATGGGCACCTCAGGGCATATATTACCCCCTTACTTCTTCATGAATAGGCATACCTGTGTTCAAACTTGACCCCATTTATACTGTGAAACACATTCACAATATGTGTGCATATACTACATTTGTCACAACATAAAGTTCCTCTAACTGGTGGTATGTTTGTTTTATCTAAGGCTGGCATACAAAATTTACCATGTACTACCATATCTCTCAAATTTGTTCCCCTCGTATAGGAGAAAAAATGTTTCCTTGGCAAAATCTTTGCCAGAAATCTATCTTCCACTAAATATTTCCAGTAATACTCTATTAATGCCGCCATCTCTTCACCTTTGACATTATAAACTGATACATAATAAATTGGATCCACCAAATTCTTATTTTTCATTCTACATTTATTTGTAAAATGTATATCATTGTAATTATACTTGTTGTTATTACCCCTTACTCCAATACCTGTTCTCATTTCTTCCCACATTCTACTTTGGACTTCTTGTATAACATTTGGGTCATACCGCCTTCTTAAAAACATATTTCTAGTCTGTCCTATCTCACTTAATAATAAGTCCTTTTCACTACATAGCCTTGAAATTTGCAATAATTCCCCAAAGGGGAATAGAGGCTGTAATTTTTGCCTTTGAGACAGCGATAATAACTTGCTCCCTGGTGAAGAGGAGAGGGAGCAGATGCTGGAGATGTTCTGGTTTACTGATGGGGGGATGGGGGCGGGTGAAGTTTTCACTGAATCTATCTGCCAGCAGGTTGGCTATATCTATGGCATTTGTGTATGTGGTATTCTTGGCCACCAATTCAGAGCAGATTTGGGAGTTACTTTTGAGAGTGCAGATGTATGCAAAGAAGGCCTTGTGATTGTCCTTTGTCAATGTGGCCAATTTGGACTCAAAGTTAGGCCTAGAGGATTTCACCAGTGACCTTATTTGGTTGTTCAGACTAAGGAGAGATTGCTTCCAACTTGGCACCTGCTCCTTCTTGCTCCTGGACAACAATTTTTCCTTTTAATATAGAGTCTGTTTATTGCTACTGTCTACTAGACAGGTTTGGTTTTCCGTGAGGAAGATGATTTGATCCTGTCAGTTATTGCTGAGTTCATGCAGCTCTATCGGTGCTCATATATTTTTTAGTGTAGGCTTGGACATTAGTGCTTGATTCAGCTGAAGGGATGGTAGCTATATACCTGCTCTCAGGAGGGTGTAGTCAGCTTTGGAAAGATTTTTTTCAAACCTGGAAAGGTGGGGGGGTTAGGGGAGATGGTAACTTTGAAAGTGATTGCGTTATTGTCAGATCTTTCCAAGGAGGATGGCACTGTAGGGGTGCTACAGTGGCTACTCATGTTGGTTAGTACCATGTCCAGGATATTTTTACCTCTTGTGGGGGTGTTGACCAGTTGATCCAATGCATTGGCACTGATGAAGTCAAGGAATCCATGGGCATTCATGTTTGAGCTAGAATAGGCCTTCCTGTCTGTGGTTGGGTAGTTAAAGTTGCCCAGGATCAGGGTAAAGAGTTGAATCTTCATGAATTCAAGCAAGTCGAAATAGATGGAGTGGGCTTTCAAAGTCATGATTTGGGGTCTGTAGCTAGCTATGATTTGAATAGGTATTTTGTCAATAGTTAAGTGCACCTGGAGTGTCTCCTATACGTCATACTGTTTGACCAGCCTGGAGGCATGTATGTCTTTGATAAATATTGAAACTTCACCTTTGGCTTTGTAGCCCTCAGTTTGGGGTCTGAAAGTATGGTAGGACAAGTAACCTGGTAAGGCTGAGGTGATCTCCGCAGCTTTAAACCAGGTTTCAGTAACTACACAAATATCAGCATTTTCCAGGGTGAGGAATGCTTGCAATAAGTGCATTTTCATGTTAAGACTCCTAGCATTTAGCAGCATGACCTTTAAATTTCATTTAGAAAAATTTTTCACATTGGTAATTTTGTCGTCATGATTTTGTCTAAAAATGGCACTATGGGGAGACAAGAGCCTTTCCAGAAGCCTGAAGCCCAGGGGAGACAGATGAAGGCCATCTCTGGCAAAGCATTGTGGTCTGTCAGTCATGTCATCCCAGGCTGTCAGGTACTGGATCCCCTTGGAATAACATCAGAAACTAAGCCAATTGTTAAAGTCAATCATTTTCTTTTTCTACTGAGGCTTCATTCTGGGTGACTGTAGGATGCTGCTTGTGTCTATATTACCCGATCGAATGTTTAGGTTAGCAAATACCTAAAAGTCGATCTGGTAATATCGAAAAATTAAAACAGCGAATGGATGATTTAACGTAGGGAATGAATTCCCTTGGCTGCAAAAAAAAAAAAAATTAAGCCAAAATGAAGTGGAGGCTTCACCACTAGATGTGAGGGGCTATGTCCCACACCCCCTCAACTAAATATACCAACCCCAAGATCGCTCTACAGTGGAGAAAGGGGCAAAATCCACATAATAGCCAAGGGAATTCTTTCCCTGCATTAAATCGGACGTTCGCATTTTTTTTGCTTTTGCTGTTAGCAGATCGACGTTTCGGTATTTGCTAACCTAAACGTTCGATCAGATAATAGCAACCCTGCTGCTTAAGACTAGAAAAATGCCTGCCTGGGACACATATTCACTGAGTTCAATCATGTCTCTCTTCATATAGTCCAGAGAGGTACGTTTCAAGTCATTCACGCCAACATGGAATATGACAGAGTCATAACAGTACCTGTTGTTGAGAGACTTGAGTGTGTGCCTGATATGGCAGATTCTAGCACCTGACAAGAAACTTACAGTGACTCTCCCCTTGTCTAGCCTGGTGAGGGAGACATCTGTGTGTCTCACAATAGAGTCTCCTATGACTAATATGTTGGGTTTGTGGCTGGGTCTTAGAAGCTGTGAGACACATGCATGTGTACTATGTGTGGACTTGGTGTGGTGGGTCATGATGTGCATGTGTGCTTTTGCCTCAAAGGTCTCTTTTGTTTAGGTATGCTTTTGTTGAGAATCTTCACATATGTAGGAATGTACTGTGCTGGTGGTGGTAGAGGTGTGGTGTTTGCAGTGTTTGTGCAGACAACCTTCTCAGAGTCAGATGTACTGGCTTGTGACTGAGACAGCAAGGATTCTAGGTTCATAATGTAATTGCATCGCTCACATATTGTGTTCCTAAGTGGTAGCAAAAGAGGGTTGTCCGTGTACATGAACCAATTGCTGTACTGTCTCAGGATGCCCATATCAACAAAACTAGCAGGAGAAACCACAGGAAATCATCTGTCCATGGTTGTCAGAATCTGTGGAAGAGAGGTAAAGGATGGTAGAGTGGCTACTATCAGAATAGAGCACCTATAGGTGTGAGTAGGGCTGGATAAAATCACAGTAGTTGCAAGGGAATGTGTCAGTTACACAGGAGTGCTGTTAAGGGAATAAATGCAACTGAGAAACCTCACAATGGGTTAAAACAGTGCAGTGGCAGTGCACAATGAGCAAACAAGCACAACACCCTGCAAATACAGGGTATAAATACCAGCAAAGATGAAAGAATCTAGGAGCTCGAATTACTACCCAATCCCACTAGCCCCTGTTCTTTCAACAAATCACTTGTACTAGAGAAGGACAGGCAACCCTGTTACTCTCACTAACAGCAAAGACAAGACACTACAAGCAGAAGCTGGCTGCCAGAAACACAGGAATCTCAACAAGCAAAACAACCAGGCCTGGATAACAGCACCAGATCTTCCAGGAATCTATACATTTAAAATGGAGTCATTGTGTATTAGTTATAGAATACAACCGATAAAATGGGTGTAGATAATAACTCCAAGTCAGATTAGCACTAGTAAACATTCCAGCAATATACTAACAAGACAGCAGTTGAAAATATACATTTTCCATATGGAAGTATTAAAAATATGATGTTAACCTGCTAAAAAGAGTATTACCCTTAATGGAAGAGATAGCATGAATAAAGCAATATTGCCAATAGTGAACCAGGCAACTATGAAGCTATCATAATCCATTTTGCTGCTGTAAGAGTTTATTCTGTTTATTACCAAACATAGACCCCCGGATTCATGAATCCTCTGTGTAAGACTTAATAAGTCTTACTCGGAGGCTGCAGTTGAACGGTATGATGTCAGCGTGCCATGAATATGCATGAGGGCATGCTGACTCAACCGTAAGTCTTACACAGACCGTGTAAGAAAGCAGGAGGCGTGTCTGACTGCCGAGCAGTCTAAATGTCCACACCCCTGCAAGTGTTTAAAATAAAATCAAATAAACAAGAGCTAGTCCGCTCAAATGTCCCTGCACCCAACACCTCCCTGTCTGATATTGTAAACCCCCATCACAGTTCTAAAACGCATAACATTAATTTTTTTTAAATTCCCAAAATAGCTGCCCGTATTTGTGCGTGCGTGCGCGCGTGTGCCCATTGCTTAGCTACAGTTAGCAATTCTGACATGGAAGAGCATAAGAAAGAAGGTTTATGCAAATCACACACAATAGCGTAATGGTAGAGCATTAGCACAAAGAAGAAGCATTTACGGATCGAGTCCCACCACTCCCTTTCGTATTTATTTTTTAAATCAGTATATGGAATAAAACCTAACAAATATGTTTAAACATAATTAAAAAGCAGTGAAATGGCCAATGTATCAGTGAACAAAATAAATATTTTAAGGGATCCCAATATAAAATTGCCTGCAGTTAAGCAGCACTTCACCCAGTGCAATAGAGTTGCCCATAGTTCAATAGCACTTTACCCAGCACAATAGAGTTGCCCATAGTTCAATAGCTCTTTACCCAGCGCAATAGAGTTGCCCATAGTTTAATAGCGCTTTACCCAGCGCAATGTGTTTGCACGGACGTGTGCACTGCGCCAACCAGGGCACCATAGGGCACCGAGGAGCAATGTAGAGCAAAGTTGCTTAAATGCAGCCACACCCCCTAGCCTGTCTGGATAGTATGAAAATAAAATGAATGACAAGGTTCGAACCCAGGACTCTGAGCATCAGAAGCAAAGTACAGAACCACTAAGCCATGACAACATAGGAGAAGCAGCCACTGTTAACATTCATATACTTACTAATGGTAGTTTAACCATTACTAAGCAGGTCTGCAGTCAGCCGAGAATTTTACAAAATGGCCAATCACAAAAAAGTGCAGGAAATGCGGCATATTTAAGTCCCACAGGCGGGAATACATGCCATAACTGATTGTAGCTCACATCTGCAGTTAGAATGTCAGGTGTCAGAGATGGAAGACGCTTCTGAGTGCAACATTGGGGCATCAAGGAGTCGAAATACATGGTTTGGCTCCTTGTCCACCATCATGAGTCAAGACTCCTGCAGGGCCAGTTCCAAGGGATGGAGTACAAGGCAGAGGCTTGGAACCGGTTAGCTCGTGACCTCACCAGTGCCACAGGTGTTCCTCAGACTGGTGAGCAGGTCCGTCACCACCATGCAGACCTGAAGAGATGAAAGCAGGACCGCCTGAACCAATGGATACAGGAGGTCCATATGTAGCCATGGAATGCAGTATGTAAGAATTGATAATGGAGTATGTATAATGGATAGGTATGTCTCAATATCCCTTCATTTACTTTACAGCTGCAGGTGACCATGCTGCGAATCAGCAAGCCTATGCTGATAGGCTGCTAAGGCTGCACCACCAGGCAGGTTAGTGATTATTCTGCATGTACTGTTATATAAAATATGGAAGAGAGCATGAAAGAAAGTGTTGTAGTCCAATAATACAGCCATAAAATTGCCTGAATAAGTCCTCTGCATGTACTGTCAGATAAAAATGTCAGAGAGGCAGAAAAATAGTGCAGTAACCCATTAAGAAAGGTAACATATGTCTGGAATAATATCTCTGCAGGCACTGTCATATAAAATAAGTGAGTGAGCCTGAAAAAAGAGTGTTCTAACCTATTAATAAAGGTATAATATGTCTTGAACATGTCTGCCATATACACCGTTAAAACAAATAAAGGAGTGAGCCTGTGGAAAAGTGTGTAATGTCATTAATAAAGGTCTAAAACCCAGAGTGTGTCTGTGTCACAGAGTTTGAAATGTTGTTGTACCCTTGCATTATACAAACAGTACTGTTTGAAAAGGTGCTGGCAACCCAGAGTTGTGCAGTCCCATATAAAGTGGTTGATGGAAGTGCTAGTAGCTGTGAAACATATATACAGTCCACAACAGTCAGTTACTGGCTGGCATGAATAAGTAAATCTGGCACACGTGTAGCATGTTATTTTTCCCCAGAAATGTGAGTGTGTCAAGAAATGCAGGGTTCTGTACAAATCGAAGTGAAAATGTCATGTGAAAACATCCCAGATATGTAGATAAAGAAATATAAATGCAATCAAGAAATATGTAGCAGTAACATCTGCATCCTGGACAGTTAGTATGTCAGCTATAGGTCAGGCATATATTGAACTAGCCAAATCCATTACACAACCTAATGTATAGTGGCAAGTGTAATAATACATGTAAGGGATATACACTTGCAGTCACTAGGAATGTAGTGTAGATGAAAAGGTAATTATAAGATGTTAACCAAGGTTTTTTTTACACCCTACTGTATGTGCATAAACCATGCAATTCCACACCTCAATGGGTATGTGTAAACTTAAATATTTGTTGGGACATATGTCCTATTGTTCTATAAATATTTGCATTCATGTTGATGCATGTGCCCTGTTTAAACACCACAATCATGGTGGCCTGCTGCTACCAAACATCCGTGCATGCTGTTGGGATATCCACTGTGGTTCAATATATGCATGTGTTATGCTTGCTGTTCAAATGTTGTAACCTTGGTGTGTTGGGTTAATGGGAATATTACTGCATGCTGTTACAACTAATCTGGAATGCTGTTTTGCTTATGTTGTAATTAAACACACCTAATCACAGAACGTATGGAAAGGCCGGTCCCAGCGGACCCACCTGTCCCTCCTCAGCTGGCGAGTGCACCTGGCACCAGCAGGTCCAGTGCCCAGCCCGGGCTCCCCTCCTCCATTGGTCCTGTGCCACCTTCGGGTGGAAGCACTGCAGGGGATGGGGCTCATCCCCCCATGCAAGCGTGGGCAGAGAAGGGCCACCTGTCACCCTTCGAAGGGTCCATGTTGTGATGGGTAGGGAGATCCAGCGTTCAGTCACTGATCCCCTATGCCAGCTCGAGGCAAGAGTGGCGCATCTCACGGGTGAGCCTGCCTGTCCTACGCAGCCCCCAGCAAAGCCACCCTCGGGGCTGTGAAGGTTCAGTGGTGACTGCCCATGGGTGGTGATCTCAGTTCCACTGTTACCATCTCTGGGCTCATGGGCTTGCGATTTCCAAACATCCGACCCCGTCAATTGTGTTCTCCCACCCCATGTGTCATACACCGCCCCTGAATGCGTCTTGTCTGTCTTGTCTGTTCATAGGTTCATAGGTAGGTACTAGGCTATTGGTCCAAGGGCCTATGCAAGCCTAGCCAGCAAGGTTCCCTAGCTTACGCCACCCAAGAAAGTTATTTTCCTGTGCCACTGATGAGCAGAAACACAGAAGTGATCCCTGGGGTGTATTTCCTATTTCCCATCCACTCATCAAGATTTTTCTTGAAGATTGCTAATGAAGAACTTTGCTTGATATAGATGGGTAGCCTGTTCCAGAGTATGGGAAGTCTCTGGGATAGGAATCTATCCCTCCAGCATGTCCTGTTTATTGTGGTGACAAGGTTTAGGTCCCTAGAGCATGTAGCTCAGAGGGATTGGGATTTCCTTAGGTGTAGCATATCCAACAGCTCTGGGTTTGACATAGCTTTATATGTTAGGCAGAGATCACCTCTGAGTAGGCGATATGCTACAGAGTAAAGCTGGAGTTTTTTGAGGCGGTCAGTGTAGGGCATTTGTTTGAATCCAGTAATCCTCTTTGTGAAGTACTTCTGTGGCCTTTCCAGCTGCTGCAGATGTCTTGTGAGGTACATTCCAAAAGGGGCATTGTACTCTATAATGGGTCTAATGAGTGATGAGTAGAGGGTAACGATGACCTCTTTTTTCCTGGATGAGAACCTTTTTATGATGAGGTGTGCCACGTAGAAGGACTCCCTCCCTGGATATACCTACTTCCTCTACCTCACTTCCCACTCTCACCTGAAAAAAAAAAAAGAGCAATCTGTACCCACAAAAAAAATATGCCCCATACATAGCTGCCCATTTCTCACACATGTCCATTGGACATGTAAGCTGATAATTAGAATTGGCAGTACAACATACTTTGTTGTCCTCACCCCTCTCCCAGGGGTGGAAGGTTTCAAATTTCACTCCAAATTCATTGCATATGCACAGCTGTTGCTGTTAAAGAAATGGGCAGCTATGGACCTTCCCTACACCCATCCTGCACATCCCGAGCTTGTTTACCTACTGTCTGTCCCTCTTTGTGCCCCCCTTTTCACCACTTTCCTATCTCCCTATTTTCTTTTCTTTAAAAGAAATTAGCGCAGGGGTTAGTGAGAATAAGCACTTTTAAGCGGTAGTAAGTGGGTTTAAGCGAGTGTGCGCATGTGTGCACTTAGCTAAGTATTGCTAAGCATCGAGCAAACCTGCTTACAACTGCCTTAGTCACTCTATGGCAGGGCCCTTGTTCTGCTGAAAATGCCTCTGCCAGTCTCGAACCTCAGACCATTGACACAATAGACTGAATGAATTACCAGTAAGCCACAGCAGATATATAAATAACTTGCTTCTCACATAAATATATCATGCATTACAATGAATGGAAATGGAAAATAGGAATGGTATAACACAAATCCTGTTCTGTGGGTCTTTACTAGCAGTTGTTGTGGAATTGCATGACATGACTGTGAAAGGAGAACCAGCCATCCTAGCAGGGAATAATGTTACAGTGGCACCTTACAAACACCACACAGTATCAGACCAGGATAAATTCTGGCAAAGGTGAATAGGGCAGAGGCCAGACTCCCCAACTGTAACTGATTTACAGGGATGTCACTGATTTGTAAACCAATGTTAGCTGTGCCCCACTGAATCACTCCGAAAAGTACTAACTGTAGGTAGACACGTGTGGAATCACACATAGTGCATAATGTCAATAGGTGAGAGTAGACACTGCATGCATGTCTGAAAAGGTGTACTTATACATATGCTCTGATTCCCAAGAAAGTCTCAACTGCAATATGTCAGTAATATATTGCAGGTGTATCTCACTTATATGTACCTTTCACTGAGGCCGTTCAAATATATACCTGAGAGTATGTGAGGCCTGGCAGAGGCAGGAACACACAGGCATATCAGCATTACTGCTGTTATACACTCTGCAAATAGCTTTGGAAGGAGTTCCACAAGCATGCCCTTATGTAGGAGTACAACACAGAAATATCACAGGATCGAGCCATGTACTGCTAGTAAACAACTGTGACAATGCCAATGTGCCACTGCTGAAAAGACTGGTGTGGTGCACAGACAAAGTATACTAGGCTAACCTCTAACTACCATCCGGATATGTCTACAGGTGTGAGCTACACAGACAGACTACTTGCTTTGATAGACTAACAGGTACACAGCAACCCTGTATGTTCAGCAAGATAAACCTCACATGATAATAAAAAATGCTCTTTGCAGTTCTGCACCCCTACCCAAAGGTACAACACACCTGTGTATTCAGGCAAAAACCAAGATGTAGGTAGGCATACTCAGTACTGAAATATGTCCAGTTGTGTTGAGCAGCCTGTGCTAATGTCAACAAAAACAAACCGCAAACTGTGCAGAAGTGAGTAATGTAATAATTACAGTATGGCAGTTCACAAACACTGCATGTGCTACAGGAGTACAGTGCAATAACCACATTTGTATGGCAGTTAATTGTGTAAGTGAGAAAAAAAGTACATACTCCCATGTATCCTGTATTAGCATTTGGAGGGGTGCGTACATGTCTACATTGAGATGTGTGTACTGGAAGCAGCAACATTCAGGTTTGAGTACAACATGCATATAACTGGCTACAACACTAACATCAGATAAGAGACATATACCAACCTTCAGACTGACACAACGGTGTCCAGAGCAAACAAGCATGGGCCCCACCTTGGAAAGCTGAAAGGGCTACGCCTACCTAACCTAGCATTTTATAGCAGTGGGCTGCAATCACAGTGAGTGATGCAATCACCAAACAGCAGGCTGCATGCAATTACTGAATGGTGGGCAGCAATTGGTGCAGAGACTGTCACATGCACAAGTGCAGATACCTAGAAAAGCAGGCTGTACCTGCAGTCCACACATGCAATTATATCATTGCAGGTGCTGTGAGATAGAGAGTGAGAGAGAGAGAGAGACACGGACACAGACACAGACTGAGACAGAGACAGAACAGAGTGAGAAACTGAGACAGAAAGTTAAATAGAGGGCGAAAACCCAAAACAAACCACCAATAAAAAAAAAAAAACTACAAAACTGTAACACACGGAGCAGGGAAATGCAAAGGTAAGGTATGTAACTCACATGGATGTGTTGGCATGTAGTAGATGTTCCTGAAGAGTACTCTACACACTGCAAATCATCCATGTGTGGCAGCAGTATGTATCTATCTGTATCAGCACATGTGCATTTTGCAAGGGACATACTGCAACTGTTAGTGAAGGGTGGACAGATATCTGTCAGTGAAGGTTGATATGTGCATATATCCATGTAGGTCGTAGTGTGTGGCCTAGAAAACAGCATGCAGTGCTCAGGACCGGCCTTAGGTCAACTGGTGCCTTAGGCAAAAGGGCTCCTTGGTGCCCCCTACCACACATCCTGGTGCCCCTATCCTTGTCTTACTACACCACATAAATAGTGGAAAAGTACCCCTGCTAGAGCGGCGCCCTAGGCGGCTGCCCAGTTGGCCTATGCCTAAGGCCAGCTATGGTAGTGTTGATATATGTCACATGGTGGTTAAATGCTGTGGGACAGATTTGTCAGATCTGCTGTGTTACAGCCAGTGAGGCCTGCTAATGTTACAAGGGCTGAGGACACCCACATGCATTCTGCACAACACTGTGCAATTTAATCACATACCTGTACATCCCACAACTGTCGCATAAATGATATCCCCACCATGAAAGGTGGACTGTACATGTGCCTATATGTACATCCATGTGTACAGCAATGGATGTGTACATGTATGTGTATAGATATGCATATATATATATATATATATATATATATATATATATATATATATATATATATATATATATATATATATAGTGAGAGAGAGAGAGACAGACAGACACGGGGTCATATGCGTGTGGTGATCAAGGCATGGACTGTAGATAAGTGTTGATACTGCAGTGCCATTCCAACTTCCCAAAACAGTGTACCCATTAACTACCACATAGGTAGAGATCTACCTAACAGTGAAGGTGTAATAAGGGAACATGGGACATAGGTGGACAGTAGCCTCCGCTTTGATGAAGACAGTGCCACACTACACCTGTAATCTGTCTGTGTGGTATGTGTCATGACAACAGGTGTGTCATCTATGGAAGTATAGGGTAGAGATCCCCTCTACTCATCACAAAGCCCTGTGTGGTATGTATTCACATGACAACTACACCAGGTGAACAGGCCGCAGACATACCTCCCAAAGGGTAATACTGACTGCAAACAAATGCCCTATGCAGACTGACTCACAAAACCACAACTACACTGTATTGCATACTGGCCACACAGAGGTGACCTCTGCCGGACATACATATGTATGTCACACCCATAGCTGGGTGACAACCACCATGGCAACATATCACAATCCCTCTGGGATACATGCTCTAGGGCCCTAAACCTTGTCAGCTCACTAAACAGCACATGCTGGAGGGATAGGTTCCCATCTCAGAGATATGCCATACACTGGAATAGACCACATAGCAATAGCAAACAAGGCTCCTCCTTAGCAGTTGTTATAAATACCCCTGATGATTTTGTGGGAGATTGGTAATACACCCCAGGAAACACCTCTGTGGTTCTGGTTGGCAGGGGCAAGTGAAATCAAAGTACATGTGTGTCAAAGGCCAGGGTACCATATGGCTAGGCTGCCGTAGGCCCTAGGGCCAATAGCATATTACCTACCTATGACACTATGCACTCACACATGTACTTAATGCAATAGCTGCTATGTGAGGTTGAATAAGTGTAACGCTGAATGTGTGCAAGGTCTGTAAAGGTGTGATAGCTTAGTGTGACGTTGCATCTGACATGGTAGTGCCTATCCTAGCTGTGAGGACAGCAACTGATGTGTAATGTACTGTTAGGCAGACATAGTAGTACGGCATATGATGTAACGTAGTTCTCCGTTGACGAATGTGGTGTCTCATTGTAGGCTAAAGCAATACATGTATGCTTAGTGAGTGGTACTGCTGGTGAATCCATCACCAATATGAACTGTAGTACTACCTGAAGCTGTAGGCCTAAACAGCACAGTATGGTGTGTGTTCACATTGCTTGGAAACACTGTCATGTGTGTTTTCTGTAGTCTGCACAGAGGACAGAATGCAGGCATGAGGGTGTGTAAGTAGTGCCACACAGTACCGTATGGTACACAGGTAATGCTCATCTGTGTTGGCATACAGTGGTGAGTTGTATGGTTGTCTTATATGTGTGTGTAATTATGCCTGTACAATTGCTGCAATCATATGTGTGTTACAGGGTAAACATGTGTATCCAGCAACATATATACTCTGTTACAGCAGTATGCCACCTATAGTAACAGCTGTACACATCTGTTAGGCAGGGCTATGGCATCAATGACTAGGGTGGTTGATTGGTACTACTGTACCTGTACTTTACATCCATTGCAATGGATGACATCTCTGTCCGTGCATTGGTGTGATATACACCCCTGTCTTGAGGTTGTGCAATGTGTCACAAACAGTGTGTCGGGTACTGTTGTACAGTGGTGTGATATATAGAGTGTGCCAGGCAGTGTTAGTTAGTTGTGGCCTGAGAACCAATAAGTGGTATTGAATGTGTGTAACCTCTGACAGTCAATAGGATAGTATATATGTCAGTAAAGTGATATCTGACATAGGCATGCATAGCCAGACATATGAGCAGGTACGCCATCACTGCAGTGATTTAATTAGACAAGTCCGGCGGCGTGCGTCTGTTATCCAAAGACAGCAGCTTGCCACAGGTGGTGGGGTGGCCATTCATCCCCCCCTCACCAGAGTGGAGGAGCTGCTCCTAAGCATGGTGGCTCCTGGACAACAGCTACATCAACCTCTGACATGTGTTGTAATGGAGGCCGGAGCCACCCAGCACATCCACCTGGAGCAAGCAGGTAACATGCCCTATCTGTAGACTACATTTAACTGTATTGTTAGATTATGTCTACGTGAGATGTGTACTGTGTGTTTAGCAGTTCTGCTGCCTAGTGTTGTGCAATACAGATAGTTTGAATAATATCTCTACACCTGTGACTGTTGACTGTTGTTGTACTGCAGTTTAGCATACCCACTGTAGCAATGCCACAATTGTGGCCACTGATGAACTCTCTCATATTCTCGTAGGTCCCTCTGGTGTGATGGCAGGGCAGCCGATCCATGCTGGTGAGTGTGTTATACCTGCAATGTTGGTAATGAACTATGCATGTCATAGGTGAGGTGTAGGCCATGTACACATAACACACCTATGCATAATGCATGCCATGCATGTTTGCTGTGAGACGTTGTACAGCTCAGTAATGTCAGTAGCTGCCTCAATGACATGCAATACACAGAGCATGACACACTGTTGTGGCAACCCCGTACTGCACATTGGATAGGCATAGTTGCAACACCTGTACACAACATAACACATTTATCACATGCAGTACACAAAGTCATGCTACATATGGCGTAACCACACACCCACTGTAAGGTCACACTTCAGTATCCCACATGTCATCCACACACATATGATGTACCCCAGAGGTAGAGGCCTATCATGGGGCTGTGCAACACTCTTCAACACATAACACAGTCATGTTAGGCAATGCTCCCTATTGGGCACCTCATACACCCATGTACAAAGTGGCTGTGTAATAGTGAACATAGCCACAGCACTGCAGTTCAGGTACAGCATGCTAGGTGGTGGTCTGTCACACAGTAGTAGCTGTGAGTGACCACAAGATGCATGATGATGATGATGGCACATGGTACTACACCCCATCCAGTTACAGTGATCACAGTACTACACATAGCGGTCTTTGCTGTGCACCTCATTGTTCTGTGTGTGCAAACATATGCACCTATACACACTATGCATAGCATGTTGTGTGTGTGCTTACATATGCCAGTATACACATTTTGCACAGCAGTCACCATCTGTACAAAGAGTCACATATATGTCCTGGAATGCTATTGGGTGTATAAGTCACATGACACACATTGGGTATGTGTGGTGTTTAATGTTGCAGTCGTGTAGCATGCCATGTCATGGCTGGCACCGACATATCTGCAATATGTCCCACACTCACCATAACCACTGTACAATGTCCATGTCGAGCATTGGGATTCCTTCACATCTACATGCACCACTCATCCCATGTCTGTACATTGCTTGCATTTGCTACACCTGTGCCCACTATTATGTGCTATGGACTTAGACACTGTCATCAGACATGGCAATCTATGTGTCACACAGATAACACATGTAGCTATGGTATGTATACCATTGAGTGATGGTGCACATGACATTGCAGAGCAGATAATACTTGCACAGCAATGTTGTGTCCATGTACACATTATGTTCCAGGGTGTAGCCAATCACTGAACAACTACACACATGCATCAAAGCCATGTATAATGTCATTAGATAGGGCTGTCTACACTTGCACTGCATGGTGTTGAGCAACACATAGTCTGAATGCTGACATGTGTGTGGTCACTGTTTGCCTTGTGATACTGTCACCCACCATCACCCACTATTGTGTATTTGTTGGATTGCTGGTGTGTGTGTATGTGCTGTGGTGAGCAGTGTATTTCTGTGCATGTGTGCATGTGTTCATGTGTGCATGTTTGCATGTGTTCATGTGTTCTTGTGTGCATGTGTGCATGTGTGCATGTGTACATGTGTATATGTGTGCATGTGTGCATGTGTGCATGTGTACATGTGTACATGTGTTCATGTGTGCATGTGTGCATGTGTTCATGTGTGCATGTGTGCTAACATCATGTACAGATTGTAAAGTGTATTTCCTGTCTTCCTTCCACAGGTGCTGAGTTAGGGGTGGCTGAATGCAGCAGGGAACCTGATGTCACCGCCACTAATAGTGGAGATGATGAGACATGTATTGTGGCACAGGAAGGTCTGACAGGGTCTGTCATTGGTCCACCAATTGACAGTACACAGCGGTCATCCCCCATCTATATGCACACTCATACTGCCAATACATCCCTCGTCACCAATGGCCTTAGCTGAGGGACAGCATACAGTTGGCATTGACCAGGAGAGTGTGGTACCTATGGCACGTGCATCCCCTTACAGCAGCCATAGCCAGATTACTGGAACGGTACTACTTAGGTTGATGTCCAGGGGTTCTCGGGGTAGCACCACTGGTTGTATTGCCCCTGGAAGACGTGCCCCCGGAGGTATTACAACCTCCAGTATGTTCCGGGCTCTAATGCAGGCACAGGCACGTATGGAACGGTACACCCAACATGGACTAAGGGCACAGAGGGCCCATTACACTGCTATCAATGACAGCATCCGTGACCTTGCCGGTGCCATCCGGAATTACACCGAGGTCATTGATAGCCGTTGGAGGGAGACAATAGATGTCCTCCACAATGTGTTAGCCATGATCCAGGACTGTGCGTGATGGATGAGAAGCCGATGCGGATGCATGTCAGCAACAGCATCAGTTGGCAATCGTCACGGACGGACCACAGATCACAGCCGCTCCCGTAGTGGCAGTACTGCCCCAGCAATGCTGGGGCTGGCCTGTCCATTGACCATCCTACTAGACCATGTGCACGTGGCACTGGCCAGTCCCAGTAGGGACATGTGTCCAGTCATCATACCTCTGCCTCTGATGATAGCACCCAGTCAGGGTTGGTACCCGATACTGCCCGTAGCACCCCTGCTAGGCACAGGTACTGTGTTCGTGGCCAGAGACAGTGATCTGTACAGCCTAGCAGGTACAGTCTGTGGCTGTCCCACAACCACCCATATATGGCAGCCACATGGTGGAGTTGTGTGCATGCAGACACACACACACATTTACCATACAGATAGGGCTCACACATTACATAAACATTGGCCCATGCAGTACTGTTGTCCCTCACACACACACACACACACACACACACACACACACACACACACACAGACATGCCGATTGGATGGGTCAATGACGGGCTCTGGCAAACCTACAACACACCCTGTGCATATGATGACATCTGTGCCACCTCCTGTCATCTGTAACATTGATGTAGGAACAGGCTAACATGGTTCTAATGCACAAGGTGACATTATAGCAGTGTAGCAGTAGTAGCAAGTTGCCAACAGGAAAGTGTAATGATATCCTTGTAGGTATATCTGAGCAGGCATTATGCATCACAGCTGTGACAGTCATTGTAGCATTGTTAGGTCTGAGTATGTATTGTCCACCCATGTGCCACTTGGCTGAAGTGTACAGTGTTGCCAGCATGTGTTAGTGAGTGGACAGTACGTGTGTGATGTGTGCATTACAAATTAGCGGGTGTACATCTGTGAACATGGTGCGTGCACACTGTCTGCATGTACGTGCATAGTGGACACATGGGATGTGCGACATACCCTGTTCTACACATTGTTAACATCTCATGGTATCTTTCGATTGCCAGTATGCATTCTACTACAGATATGTACTAACATGGGTACACATGTGTGTATGACATGGGTTGGCACTATGCTGTGGGTGATACTGTTGATATCTGTCAATGATCTGCAGTCTGGTAGTATACACCACCTCAACATCATGACTATAAACAATCATTAGATGATTTCCTGACAAATGACTCACAGTTGTAGGGAACTCAGTAACAGTTGGATCCTTCTAGTACTATACTATAACAGTAACCAGTGGTATTGACCACCACACATTCCTGGGACCACACCTGTGTGGCATATAGCCCTCTTAGGTACATGCAAACACACTAGGGATATGTCCAACCACATCTGGAAATGCATGCATTGGCCTACACTGCATTCCCTGGATGGGGCTCATATCCTACACAAGTGTATCATACAGACAGATACCTGTTGTCCAATACATGCTGTATAGCAGTAAGCTGTCTATGGCATAGTCATCCACATTTACTATACATACTATCCTGACAGTACCACATAGGTGGTAGCCCTGAACATGTATGTTGGGTACCAATGTGTACAGGCAGACATGTGTTATGTCATCTGTCCCTTGGTATCCACATATCCATAGGTATTGTGGGGTCCCTCGGTGTTTCACATAACATATTAGGGGCCTGCATGCATATCCACAGGGCTGGTGTACACCTATAATGACTGTCCATTATTGCCAGTCATTGTTGTGTATGAACATGTCTGACATATACCCCGGCAATTACCCTCACTCACAGTGATCTATAGTACGTGTCATGGTTGTGTGTGGCAGAGATGTCCTTGGCCATGGATCACTACATTGGCCGGCCTTGACGCATACATACATATGTGACCTATGATCTGAGAAGCAGCGGCACAATCTGTCGAAGGTTACAAATGTATTCATGTAGTATGCAGGCTTCACACCTAAGTACTGATTGAGGTCACATGTACACAAATTTATTTGACACGCAGATACCCGATGTGTGCAATGCACATACTGTTTGAAACATATGTCATACCGTAGTAAAAGCAAAACCCACACTACATTGACCACCTGTGGCATGCACACACAGCGTTTGCCGGACTCAAACCCCTACCTAACTATGTTATGATATTAGAGAAATACACATTAACACGGTGCACTATATGCAATAATGGGTGGTTTCTGTTCTCTTTGAACATTTGTAGGATGCTGACATCATTGAACTTTCCAAAGAGGGATGTACCTGTCTTAATGTGTTTTCCCAGTCTCCAAAAAATGCTACTCCTCTCAAAGGAAATCACACATATACACACACAGCGTTTGTAGGACTCAAACCCCTACCTAACTAGGTTATAAGGCTAAAGAAATATGCATTAACATGGCACGCTATATGCATTATTAGATGGCTGCTTTTCTCCTTGAATATTTGTAGGATGCTGACATCATCAGACTTTCCAAAGAGGGATGTACCTCTTTTAATGTGTTTTCCCAGTCTCCAAAAAGGCTACTCCTCTCAAAGGAAATCACTCATGGCGTTTGCAGGACTCAAACCCCTACCTAACTATACTATGATTCTAAAGCGATACGCATTAACACGGTGCACTACATGCATTACTAGGGGATGGTTATTCTCCTTGAATATTTGTAGGATGCTGACATCATCAGACTTTCCAAAGAGGGATGTACCTCTTTTAATGTGTTTTCCCAGCCTCTAAAAAGGCTACTCTTCTCAAAGGAAATCACACACATACACTTGGCATTTGCAGGACTCAAATCCCTATCTAACTATGTTATGATACTACAGAGATACACATTAACACAGCATGCTATATACTTTACTAGATGTTTTTTGTTCTCCTGGTATATTTGTAGGATGATGACATCATCAGACTGGACATGGTAATGTGTGTACACATTTTTATGCAATCCCAGGAATGATCCATGTAGGTCGGCAGGTATCAACAGCTTGCACAGGACCCCTTGAGTCTCACCTTGTGTGATCTATCTGTGGACACATTGACATCCCTTCATATGTCAACACATATCTATGCACAGATTGTTGGTTTTGTGGATACGACATGTGTCTGTGATGTTGATGAAGAGCTGCTCAAAGTCTATGTGGGACATGTGTTGCTCTGTTCTGTGATGTATGTCCTGGGTGGCTGCCTTGCAGATGGTGTAGCATGCTTGGGAACCATGATCTGCACATGAACATACCACAGTTGGTAAGGTTGTGTGTTTGTCGGTTTCCAATAGCTCTGTTTATGACTTCTGCCATGATGCACTCCATGGCCTTGCAGATCAGACTTTATAGGCTTACTGGACTATACTTCCCCATGGTGTGTTGTGCACCCACACATGTGGGGAGTGCCATATGTTGCTGTAACACATTCAACAGTTCCAGGTCCTGTGGAGTGGGTGAGGGTCAACAGTCTGTTGAGGTGTAGGGTCTGTTTGTTCTGTAGTGCATGCATGACACATATTGGGAAACAATGTAATCCAATTGCTACCATGCTTTTGGCTTTGGGGGGAGCTGTTCAGCCATTCTACACATGATATCTCCTGGTATGATGTCAGGGACTATCGTCAGTGGGAGGTGGGTATGTATACATGGGCCTGTCTGACAGGATGTCAGCGATATCAGTAAGGTACAGTTGTCCCTGACTCAGCACATATATGCGTGTACATTACTATTTATTACATAGCTGAAGGACATGTCATGATTCTCAGTCTGGACTCCTTCTCAGCTACTTTTTACAAAACACTGACAAACCTGAGCAGTAATCCCGGTTATACTCTTTTACACACTTAACACCCTACTGATCCTTTGTGATCAGGCTACAGAGTATGTCATCATAATACACTGGCATGTCCAGGGGTCGGTTTCATGTGTACTCTCCAGTCCAGCTAGTGAATATTGTGGTTATGACACAATGTCACATCTGCCTCATGTACACAGACAAACCTCTCCTCTTCACATCACACTCACATATATGTGGGAGATGTAACAATATTGACATACAGGACGCTGAGATCTCTCGACCCATGCCTGGCATAGTCTATCAGGTGGTGAGGGTGACCACACACACCACATATCAGTCTCAAATACACCGATAGTGACAGCAAACAAACCACATTACCACACATACACATATTCGGAGGCTCTACATACACTCTGCCTAAGCAGCAGAGACCTCCAAAGCAGACACACGTACAACCGCTACCCCACTACAATGCTCACATGTCACACAGTTCACAATGTCAGTGTGCCATACAGTCACTGCCCTTTGGGCTAAACAACACACCTGATACACTTGTTATAGGTGACACTTAATGTCAAACACACTGTCGTCCCACTCACCAGGCCAAACAAGGGAATAGTCACTTTGAGCTGTCTTTCAGGTGCCAGGATCCGCCACATAACACATGCACTCAGGTCACTCCAAAGCAAGTCCAGGACTAGCTCCATCATTGTCCATGCTGGTGCGTACAACCTCAGACGTTCCTCCCTGGACCACATGACATGAAACATAGAGGAACTCTGTGATCATGTAGCCCAGCCCAGTATTACCCTGACCTTGTCAGGCATCTTACACTCACCAAGTATGATGTCACAGTATACCAACAAACTGATCACGTTTAACAGTTGGCTAACATATTGGTGTTATTCAAAGGGGATACAGTGTCTGTCACCCTGGGGTGACATGCTTGACATGCCACGTAGCTTCCCTATGGACATCTTGCACCTGTCACCCTTGGACTTTTGAATACTGGCAAGGGCACTTGCTGCCACCATACTGCCTTATTTATGCGGGGCTCAAAGGACAGAACCACCTCCATAGACATTACAGAGTACACGACACTGAGGGTAATGCTGCTCAACACCAAATGTATTACCCTCAAATTGTGCCCAGTCAGGAATCTCCTCAGTATGGAGGATAGCAATATCTGTGCACTAACAGACACATGGTTCAGGCTCACACATGCACACCAGCACTACCAGGTTGTATTTCATACCATGCTTTCTGACCACATAACTCAGAATGGTCAACACAAATAGGGGGAGTATACATATACATCACAGATACACATACCTCTGGGTTGGTAGCACTGCACAATGCATCACAGACCATACATATGCACCTAACATTGTGCAAATCTGCCTTTTGGTTTGTTGCCTGCTACAGACCACACTCCCCAACTCAGCAACCTCACTCAGCTTTCCTGGGAACATTGGACAATATGAAGGTCTCCCCAAACACCATTATATTGGGTGACGTCAAATACCCACACATTGACTGTGGATAGTACTCAGGCCCCAACACCCTCGCCCAACAGTTGCTACTATTTCTAAATACATATGCTATGGCACAACTGGTCACCACACCCACAAGAGGGGACAACATATTGGACATGATCATCACCGACATGGGGAATCTATGTTCCACACCTGCGATATACCCCTCATTGGTAAGGGCAGAACATACTTTATCTCACTGGACATCCATATCCCATCCCCACACCCATCCTGGGTAATCTTGGTGAACTTCCCAGAAGCAAACGTCACACTCCTCCAAACCACGGTGGTATCCTTCAGAGACCCTGGGTCAGTGTTAAGTATGTCTCAGACTGCTGAATCCTTTACATACACATTCTATGGACACCTAGTGGACCGCATGGATTGTTACATCCAAAATAACAACTGGACTCACTCCTCCAATGGCAGTGGACCTGTCTGGTAGACCCCAGCCATTAATACGCTTTACAACAAATGGAGGAAGTTACTACATGATAGAGCACAATCCCATACAGGGACAGCATCTGTGATCTGTACTAGCAGACTGCTACAATCACTTGGGTATTTATGTCAGGCACGCTTCTAATGGACAATTGCACCAGACACGTCGGACACTCACAAGGCCTTCTTCAGTTAATTTAGGTACCTGGCTGGACACTCACTGATATGCTGTGTGTTACTGCATACTGACTAAACATACCCTGAACCCATGACATTGCCATCATCCTGGCTAACAGGTTCAGTGCAGATGTGTCCCCCCCATCCGCCCTAAGGTGGTACTGTCCATAAAAACAGAGTGTAACCTCACAGACATCATGAGTAAACAGGTGAGTGCTGCCCTCCCCACAGCAGACAACACAGCATCAATGGGACCAGATGGTGTCCCGGCCTGTGTCGTACACAGCCTTCATGACAGATGTAACACTCACATTATGTCACTGTTCGATATAAGAGTTACTGCAGGATATGTACCGACGGAATGGCGTACAGCGATAGTGGTCCCGCTCCACTGAATACTGCCACAACAGACCACAGACAATATCAGCCTAAAAGGCTAACTAACCTGTTCTGCAAAGCTATGGAGTGTATTGTAATGGGACTCATGCACATAGACATGGGAAACCTACAGACACTGGATCTTGCACATTGCAGCATTGTTGTGGACAGATCTTGCCTGTTGGACCTGTTCATATTCTTTCAACAGTTACCAGGTCCATCAGTGTTAGAACGGTTGTCCACACAGCCTGCCTGGACCTTGCACAACCCTTCAACACAATATCCCACTCGGCCATTATGCGTAGGCTCACCAGCATCAATATTGACACATATCTGACATGATGGATTGCTACCTGGATCAGGGATAGCACCCACATGCTCAGTGTTGCAGGTGCCATGTCTGACTATACACCAGTTACACATGGCATCCCACAAGGCTCAGTCCTGGGACCTCTCTTGTTCAGTATACATTTGTGTGATGTACAGGCTATCACAGGATGGATATGGCTGTCCATGTTCGCAGATGACTGCAAACTGGGTGCCATAATCAGCTCTCCTGCTGGCACAAGCATACTCATACAGGGTCTCACAGAGATAGGTTGACTGGTGCCTGAGCCATGGCCCATGGCTACATGCCATTAGTTGAATAGTCATCCCCTTTGAGGATGACAAGATGCCCACACATTACCACATAGGTTGTAATCCATTACATACAGTAGTAGTTGTTACGGGTTTGGGGACATGACCTGTTCATACTCTCGCCTTTGACAATCCTATTGCCATAGTGGTTAGACAGTACATCTACATAGCCCACCATATCCCACATGGTTTCACATGTTGATCACGTGTGGTCATTGTGCCCCTATACTCTTCACGACCATGCTTGGTTACTATGCCACATTTGGGATGTACCTTACCTGACACCTGCAGCAACTGTAATGGCCACAAATGTTACTCATCGAGCAGATGTAGGGACTCACACAGATGCCCTGCACAGTTCTGATACAGTAACTCCAGCTCTACTCAGTCACTTACCACCTACATGGATGTGTTGTGTGCCTGTAGTTGAAGGCAATATCTGACCCAGACTTACTGGACATGCTCCACCTCAGGATATCCAACTCCCTTGGTGCTACACACTCCAGGGACATATACCTCAGCACTGATGTTAAAAGGACATGCTGGGGGGACAGATTATTATCAGAAAGCCTCCACTCACTCCGGAGTGTAGTCCCGGTTTTGCATAGGCAGAGCCACCCATTGACCACCTACAGGTGACATCTTGACAAGTGGATGGGTGATCGCATGTTTACCCATGGGATATCTTCTGGGTCCCTGCTAGACAGAGGCACAATACACTGAACGTAAATGGGCTATCTTGTGTGACCTACTATTCACAGGCACAGTGTTCTGATTTGACTGGGTTGCAGAAGCCAAACACACTCTGGCTATGCTTGTACATGCCCTAGGGCAGATAGCCTAGTATCAACCTCTGAACCTATGATAATTTTCATGATGCACAATGTTTATTGCTGATACTGTTTGCAGGTTTTTATCATCTTTGCTTTCATACTTTATATGAACCGCTTAGGTATCTGCAGAACATATTTGCTTATGGCAGGGTTCCACTATATTATATACGTGGCTGGTGTCATATAAGTGTGTGTGCAGGGCAGATTGCTGTGTAGTGAGAGGTTCCTGGGTTAGCACATGCAACTGCCTGCTATGTGTGGCCCAATGCTATACTCCAACATGGCCTAAGTGTGTGAGCATGCCCAGTTCAGACTGTCAGTGTTCTGTTGCTTGACATTTGTCTCATGTATTCAAGTGTGTGAGCATGCCTAGTGTGACCTTTCAGTATGTTGCTGTCTGAGGTCCACTACATTTGTTGATGTATGTCTACATGTCCAATATTAACATTTGCACTGTGTGTTGAAAGTCAGGTTCCATTCTTACTGCAGGACTCACCGTTGTGTCATAACTCAACAGGGATTATGCTGTGCCTGCAGGGTTTCCATGAAATACCTTGCATAGACTTATCAACATTCCTTCATACAGGCTAACCACCGCACTACTATCATGGTTTAGTGGTTCAGTACTATGACTATAGTGCACAGTACCCTGGGTTCAAGACCCATTGCTGCTTATGTTTTCATACTGAGCAGACCAGACTGCTTAGGGGCCAGTAGAGCAAATATGAGCATGTTGGCTTTTGTTCAGCTATGCCCTACCTAGACCCAGCTTGTCCAACTATGCTCAATATTAACCATCATTGCTGGACATTGGCCAATATTACTCTAATTTGACCACATTTGTAGTAGTTGGTGTGTGCGATCTTGTTTACATTGACTTAATGATGGTAAATGCTGTTTAGCACTGCTTTATATTGCTTAACACATGGCAATCATGCCTCAGGTGTTGATGCAGGGCTGTCTATGTCAGATGCACATACTACACTCCCTATACATGTTTGAAAGCAGGCAGTGTCAATGTAGGCATCACTTTTACTATATGTGTGGGTCAGAGAGAGGTATCATTTCCAGAGTTCCTACTGAGCCAGTGTATGTGCTATGTGTTGCCTCTTTGCCAAGGCCAAAGCATAGTGGGCACGCCTCCTTCTGCCTACTGGAGCAGGCTCAGGTTGTTCCTCCTCCGAGTCACGCTCTGCCTGTGATGGCCTTGGCAATGGTGGGGGGCTGTTTGGCCCAGGCTTATGCTGGTCCTGCTGCAGCTGTTTTAACAGGATCATATTATGTAGCATAGCACATACCATGACAATTTGGGTACATGCAGTTGGTGAGTACTGCAAGGCTCCACCAGATGTGTTCAGCCACCAGAACCGTGACTTGAGCAGCCCAAACACATGCTCGATTACATTTAGTGTTTTTGTGTGTACCCCATTATGGCGTTCCTGTACAGGTGTGTGTGCATTTCTGATTGGGTGTCATCAGCCACGGCTCCAGTGCATAGCCAGCATCCCCCACTAGGTGACCATGTGGGATGTCCCTATTGGCAAATGTCTGGTACAGCTGCGTCAGATGCCAGATATGGGAATCATGGTAGCTTTCAGGGCAGCCAGCACACACATTCAGTATTATGCCCTGGGCATCACACATGACCTGGCAGTTGATGGAGGGGAAGCCCTTGTGGTTTAAGTAGAAGCTACCCCGCTCACCAGCTGGTGCTTTGATGCATATGTGCATGCAGTCTATTGCACCCACTACCTCAGGGTATTCAGCTATTTGCTGGAAGAGAGCATATTGCTGGCCATCACCTCACAGGAATTGGGGAAATATACATGATCACCGACATGTGCTGACATGGCATCAAGGAACTGGTGCAGTACCCTGGATGCTGATGCCTGTGATATCCCCATCATATCACCACTTGGTCTCTGGAAGGTACCTGTTGCTAATATTCTTAGGCCAACACATACCTTAGTTTCCACTGGGATGGATTCCCCTGTGTTGGTTCGGTGTGTGAGGCATGGCCTGCACAGCTCAACAATTTGCTGCAAGAGGTCTTTGTCCATTCTATAGCGCTCCACTATCTGCAGCTCATGTAGCCCCTGATAGGTAACCCTGGGCCTGTACGCTCTTCTCCGTCTCCTCACTGTGGGTTGTCCAGCAGCATTTGCATTATCAACACCCTCAGCATGTTGCATATGTCGCCTTATAACAGCAATGGCAGCCCCTAACATTTTTTGTCTCAGTGAAGCCTTTTCAGTTTTCACTTCTATTAGCTTACTGCAGTGTTGCAGTGTCTCTTGAGAGAAACATAATGGACTGTTGTTTGCAGAGTTTTAAGTGCTGGGCTGGGTTAGTGTTCTACCTGGGTAATTGCCTGATTCTGATTGTTTTCACCTGCTAACTCTGCTAGTACTCCCTGGTAACTTCAACTATTTGGTGTGCTTCCTTTTTCCTTACTGTTTCCTCAGGGGGGGGAACACTGCGCTCACAAGCGCAAACATGCGCACAGAAGCTAACATGCACGCAAACATGCTTACATGGACTAAAGCTTGCTTATTCTTCTTAAAACGTGCACACACCAGCGCAAACGCGCTTACAACTGTTTACACAGCCTTACATATGCTTACTCAAGCCTACACGCGCGCACACATGCTTACATGCGCTAATACTGTCTTACTCAGGTTTACTGGTGCGCACACGCGCGCATGCACACTCAGCAAGAAACTTTGGTGTTATCCACAGCATACACCTTCGATTTCTTGACTTTACCTGGCCTACCTGTTGACACACCTCTTTCACTATTATGTAAATGTAAGTTGACACATGACACTCTGCTCCAATGAGCTTCACTCCTTTCATACATACCCCCCTCGTGATGTCACCTATCTTCTACTCTGTTACTCCCCTTATCCTACGCCTACACTCCACTGACTGTGCTCATTTGCTATGTAAACTTGTGATTCACTATCCTAACTCTCATTTGCATAGGATTGCCTACTAATGCTTAGTTACATCTCTTAGACTGAGCTTCCCCCTTAGCAACCTCTACTCGGTGGCCATGTTGTCTTCAGCCTGCCATTCCCTTGCATTGTAAATTCATTTTAGCTATAAAATCCACATTTGTAGATCTGAATTATTAATTTTCTGCTTTTTAGGGCGCAGCACGTTTGTGCGGCGCTGCGCTACGGTTAAACCCCGGAGATCGGGATAAAAAAAAAGTTATTTTATTTTTAATTTGCATCACTTACCGTTGCCAATTGCCGTAAGTTTGGCCATTGGCATGCTTCCTCCTGTAAATGCATGCTTTTTTTTCCAGCTGACACGGCTCTGTTTTGCTATTCACAGAACAGTACTCAGTTATCAACTGGGTACATGTCTACAAATAACACTACTCCTACTCGGACAGGTTCGGGTTTCCTGGATCGCAAATTTACCTAATTTGCATAGCTTTCACCTGCAATTGAGTTAATTTGCATATCCCAGCCCTGTCCATGTAGGACTAGTTTGGAGAGCTCAGTTGCACGGCCCTACTGGCTGTTCCTGGATCGCTTGGCGGACATGTTGGCTGCATGGAGTCTTACTCTACTCTAAGACTCCGTGCAAGCCTTCGTGAATCCAGCCCAGAGTTTCAGCAACAAAACTTAATCCTGCACTAATGCTACTGTTATATTGTTCCTCAATAAGTTTTTGCATGTATTTTATTCATGCTTATCGCACTTTTTTGTATACTTCCAATTAACACCCATAGCTCATTATGGCATCCAGACCTTTTTTGGTCTGTCTTCTATAATTAAGTGACTTACCACCTAACAATAAGAAGTATTAGAAAGGATAAGGAGTAATTAACAACATAATACTAAGACTGTTAATCTAGGATGTCCTGTAGTGGAGAAAGTAATCACCATTTCCCCTTATTATTCAAATTTTCATATTTATGTTCATATTTTCAAAACTGAGAAATCTGTGTGGTACTGGGTGGTATAGTATGAAATGCTTTTTCAGGAGATGAAAAAATTCATTGTCAATGCATATCACTGTGTACAGATACCCAAATGGCTCACAGACAGGACCCAGGAAGTTAGAATTGGGGAGTCCACCTCTACAAAGAGGACAGTCACAAGTGGAATCCCTCAGGGATCAGGCTTTGGACCACTCCTGTTTGGCATTTACTTCTCAGAAGTCATGGTCAATGTCAGTGGTCTCTGGCTGACTAAATTTGCAGATGATTGCAAATTAGGAGCTGTCATTGAATCTCACAGTGACACAAATGTTCTCCAGGAGGGGCTGACACAAACAACTGGTGTCAGAGCCATGGCCTAAACTAGATGCCAAGAAATGCATAATAGTATCCTTTGGGAAGTCAACCATCCCTGGTAACTATCATATTGACAACACACCCCTTAGAGTTGAACCAGTAGTCAGAAATGTAGGGACACACATACATAGTAATCTAGCCTTTGATCATCACATATCTAGAGTGGTGAGGAAATCATTCTATGTTGTGCAACTTATAAACAAAGGTATGACATCTAAGTCCAAGGAAGTCATTGTTCCACTATATTTGGCATTCATCAGACTTATTTAATACAATGCCCCCTTTGGTATGTACCTCACCAGGCATATCCAACAACTGGAACATCCACTGAGGTTCCTCATTAAAAGAATGCAAGGCGTAAGTAACATGTCCTAAGCAGACCACCTCAAGGCCCTATCCCTGTATTCTGTCTCCTACAGGCTTTTGAGGGGGGATCTATGCCTGGCATACAGGGCATTGTCAGACCCCACTCTGATGGACCTCCTGCATATCCACAACACAAACAGCACCAGAATTACCTGTTCTAAGGACTTGAACCTTGCCTGTGATATAAATAGGACATGCTGGAAAGACAGGTATGTATCGCAGAGACCACCCTGTCTCTGGAACAGGCTCTCCATTCATGTGAAGCAGAGTTCCTCCCTAACCCAATTCAAGTTCAACTTGTAAAATTGGATGGGAAACCAGAAATTCATTCCTGGTATGACACCTGTGTCTCTAATGGACACAGGTAACCTGTAAATGTTTAATCTCCCAGGCCCATGCTTACACTTATCGATGGTATCAGAACTTGTCAGAGATTTGGGATGCATGGCTAGGCTTAAAAAGGCCCTTGTGGTCATTAGCCTAGTAAAAACCTATGAACCTATGAACCTATGAACTGTCAGGTAATCTGCAATGCAATGCACAGAGTCTAACATACAGTGTATCACTGTGCCACCCAGACAGTGTCCATGATTTCCTCATATGACATATGTGAAACTTGCAGTCATTTGTGTGCGATGAGTTCCCTCATGGACTTCTTATTGACAATGCTGAATATGACCTGGAGTCATGGCTCATGACACTGATGTTAAAACCACAGACAATGGCAAAGAATGGATAAAATTCCACATTGTTCAAGACCTGCACCATCACTGAATTTGTGTTCAGAATGAAGAAGTCTTACTTCTGCTGCTTAGATAACTGCTTAGATACAGTCAGTTACACTTGGCAGTGTGTTTCAAAAACCTGTAACAAGAAATTTGCTGTGTGTTCAGTGTTATATAACATGTCGGTATACAGAGAGGCACAACAGAGTATTGTCATTGGCACAAAGGATTTGCCAAGGCCAAGGCTCGATGAGAGCCCAGGTAAAGAGTATATGGTGAATCTTACTTTTGGGAATGACCATGTTCATAGGTTCATAGGTTCATAGGTAGGTACTATGCTATTGGCCCTGGGGCCTATACAAGCCCAGCCAAAAAAGTACCCTGGCTTTTACCACCCAAGAAAATTATTTTCCTGTGCCACTGTCGAGCAGAGCCACAGAGGTGATCCCTGGGGTGAATTCCCTATTTCCCATCCAATCATCAAGATTTTTCTTGAAGAGTGCTAATGAGGAGCTTTGTTTGATATAGATAGGTAGTTTATTCCAGAGTATGGGAAGTCTCTGGGACAGGAATCTATCCCTCCGGCATGTTCTGTTTAATGTGGTGACAAGGTTTAGGTCCCTAGAGCATGTAGCTCGGAGGGATTGGGATTTTTTAAGTGGAGCATGTCCAACAGCTCTGGGTTTGACATAGCTTTGTATGTTAGGCAGAGATCACCTCTGAGTAGGCGATATGCGACGGAGTAAAGCTGGAGTGTTTTGAGACGATCTGCATAGGGCATCTGTTTGAGGCCAGTAATCTTCTTTGTGAGGTATTTCTGCGGCCTTTCCAGTTGTTGTAGATGTCTTGTGAGGTACATACCAAAAGGGGCATTGTACTCTATAATGGTTCTAATGAGTGATGAGTAGAGGGGAACAATGACCTCTTTTTTTCTGAATGAGAAACCTTTTGTGATGAGGTGTGCCACGTAGAAGGATTTCCTGACTACTGTGGCGATGTGATTATCAAAGTAAAGACTACTGTCCACCTGTGTCCCAAGGTCTCTTATCATACTTTCAGTGTTAAGTATACTACTGCCTATGTTGTAGTTCATAGGTACAGAGTTTTTACCAAAGGGGATGACAATGAACTTTTTGGCATTGAGCTTGAGGCCATGGCTTTGACACCAGGCATCTGTCTCAGTGAGGCCCTTTTGTAGGATGTCCACAGCATTAGGAGTTTCGATTATGGCTCCTAGTTTGCAGTCATCTGCGAACTTCATTATCCAAAGACCTTCTGTGTTAGCCTGTACTTCAGAGAAGTAGATTCCAAACAGGAGAGGACCCAGGACTGAACCCTGTGGTACTCCACTTGTCACTGGTCTGAAGTCGGATTTGGAGTCTGCTACTTTCACAGTGTGGGTTCTGTCAGTGAGCCAGTTGGCAACCCATCTTGTGACTTAGGGATTTATACCTAGTTTAGTGAAATTATCTATAATTCCAGAGTGGGGGATGGTGTCAAAAGCCTTGGCAAGATCTAGATAGGCTGTGTGAACCACCTTACCCTTGTCTACGGCTTTGGTGACTGCTTCAAAGAAGTCTATCAGGATTAGGAGACATGATCTGCCTTTTACAAACCTGAACTGGGTGGGATCCAGAGTTTGGAGATTACCAATATCTTTGTTTATAAGTTCCATGATGATATGTTCCATGGCCTTGCAGATCAGGCTCATCAGGCTAATGGGGCGGTAGATCCCAGGGTCCGTGGTGGCTCACCCCTTGTGGAGTGGGATAATCATTGCTGTGCACCAATTAGCAGGCACAAAGCCTGAGGTGAGGCTATGATTGAACATGGTACTTATGTGGGGTGCCAGTTCTTTCTGTAGTTCATGTAGAACGCAGCCTGGGATGTTGTCTGGTCCCATGGATGCTGTGTTCTTGGCTTTGGAGAGTGGTTTTTGCCTGTGCAGTCATGATTACAGGAACTTTGCATTCTTCCGGTATAGACATGGGTTCTTTAGGGGGTGAGAAGGGGGTAAAGTTAGCACTGAACCTATCTGCCAGGATGTTGGCAATATCAGTTGCGTCTGTATATTTAGTGCCATTGTGCTGTAACTCAAAGCAGATCTGAGTGTTGCCATTGAGATTCTTGACATAGCTATAAAATGCTTTGTGGTTGTCTTTAGAATCAGTGGCAATTTTGTTTTTGTAACTAGCTTTGGAGGATTTTATCAGGGATCTCAGCTTCTTACTGAGGCTGACCAGGGAGCTCCTCCACTCATGGGATTTTACTCTCTTTTGCAAGAGTTTCTTCCTTCTGTTGTACAGTTTGTTTATGGCAGGGGACCACCAGATTGACTTCCTTTTTTTGGAGGATAGCGTCTTGGTTCTGTTTGGGATAGCACAATCCATGCACTCATGTAAGTGCTTATAAAGTGCAATTGTGTAGGATTCAGTAGTCGTAACTGTATTATCCATCTGCATGGGTGTCATGAAGTTCACCACTTCTGTCTTAAGAAGCATGAAGTTGGCTTTGGAGAAATTTTTTACCATGGTTTCCTTAATGGGGGGTGGAGTCAGGATGTGGATATCTAGGGTAATTAGCTTATGGTCGGAGCGGACCAATGAGGCGTTGACTTCAGGTGTGGAACACCGGTCACTCATATTGGTAATGACTAGATCCAGGATATTGTTGCCCCTGGTGGGGGTGTGGATAAGTTGATCCAGGGCATTGGAGTTTATGAATTCCAAAAAGCGCTGAGTGAAGGAGTTGGTACATGAGTAGTTTTCCCAGTTATTGATGGGGTAATTGAAATTGCCCATTATTAGGGTGTTTGGTTGAACCCTAATATTTTCCAGTACATCAAGAAAAGAGGAGTGGGAATCTTGGGGCATGGTGGGTGATCTGTAGCAAGCTACAATTTGGATTGCAGTTTTGCCCAGAGTTAGTTGCACTTGGATAACCGCGGCTGCATTATGCTGAGCAACTAGCCTGGAGGTGTGGATATCCTTAATGAATATGGACACACCTCTGCCTTTGGTGTTCCGGTCCAGGTTACATGGCCAAAAAGTGTGGTATGAGTTATAGCCTGGTAGTGCAGGGGTGCTGTCTGGAGCCTTGAACCAGGTCTCAGTCACTGCACAGATATCGATGTTCTCCATTTTAAGGAGTGCCTCGAGTGAGTGCATTTTGAGATTTAGACTTCTAGCATTGAGTAGCATCACCCTCATTTTTTGCTTGCCTGTTCCTGTTATGGTGGTGAATTTGCAGAAGTGAGTGGGGTACTCCATTGCACTGGCTAAGAGGAAGTTTTTGGTTCACAACTTTATGCCAGATTATACATAACAAGCATTAACAATAATGCATATGATACTACAAATAGTCTATGCTGTAAAGTACATGAACTAGCCACATTGTCCATCAGATACTAGCTACACAGTAACAGATAACTGAGGTGATCGAGATATCATATGCCGAGGTGGAGAGAGCCAGTGATAGGATGTGGCAGCAGGAACTATGTGGAGGTCTAATGATATGGATGTGTGTATGCATGCTTGTGTACATGCATGAGTGTGTGTGTGCATGTGTGTGTGTGTGTGTGTGTGTGTGTGTGTGTGTGTGTGTGTGTGTGTGTGTGTGTGTGTGTGTGTGTGTCTGTGCATGTGTTATTGTTTATGAGATGGCCATGTGAGTGTGCTTAGCTTGGAAGTCTGTACAAGGAGTGAGTTGTGTTTCCTTATGGGATAGGTGTTCAGAGGCGATGGGATTGGTCAAATTGTGTGTTAATAGATACAGCTCTGCAGGTGTTGCTGTACTCTGCTTGTGTCTCCTTAACAGTTCCAGCACAATATGTGCAATGACCATACAGGTAACCATCCATGGCAGTCTGCCAATAAGGAATGTCACTGATCAGTGGCTTGTACAGAGCATGTTGCATTGTATGAACAAGAATGGCATGCTGTGCCTTGGAGAAGTCCAAACCCAACACCTGTTTTGTATGTACATCCATGGTGGGTGTCAATAACCTTGGCAGGGGTAGTACATATGGAGGGCATGGCATTCCAGGACCTTGATCATGCTCTAGTCATCCCACTGACAACTTTCTCACTGGGGCAAAAGAAGGAAAACCACATGAACTGCTTCATCTAAAGCATGCTGCAGCAGAAAGACCCATGGAGGATTTAAACTTCCCCTGTTGTACTTCTAAAATGATACCTCTACAACTAATTATCTCTCTCTCTGACATAATCCCATAGTCCTTGAATAAGCCTGTGCCTGTATGAATGTTCTGCACCAAGGAGAGGCTTTGTCCTGGTATGGGGTGGGAACCAAGGTGTTGTTAGCTGCTAGCACTACATCCGTACTGCTTTCCACATGCCATTGGTGTCCACTTTAGCCTGGGGGGGTCATAGGAAGTGGTCACCTGAAGATGAGTGTTGGGTTGCACAGGTAATGGAGCTGTGTCTGTTGTAGGGAATAGTAATATGCTCACCACGATATACATGCCTGACACTGCCAATATAGCTGCTAAGTGTGCCATATTGTGGCTGCAATAACTGTTAGTTTTGGATGTTCCCCATACATCAGGTATGCCAATATCCATGGTGGAGGATGCATGCATTGAATTACCTGTAAAAGCACCCAAAAGCTCCCTAGTGTGTTAATGGTGCTTAATGACAATGCATGTTCTCAGGTACTACAACAGCTGCACAACAATATGGCATGCAAAGAATTTAAGCCTGCATATCTTGTGCAAAATCCTGTGGTACATGGAGCCCTGAAGTGACTATAGGGATTATATGACTGTACTCAATATGTGAGAGGTAATGACTGTAGCACAGTGCACTTCATGATACATTTACAAGAGCACACTCAACTGGGCCTTCACCAACAGCTGAACTCCTCTGTGTCAGTGATTGCAGTATGTGTAGGCATATCCTCACCCTTGATCATCATTTCCCATGAAAAGGAGAGTGCCATGTTGCAGGCATTGTGGATCATACCACTGACCCTAAAGTGCGCTTGTTGTGCTGATTTATTATGGTCACCAACAGTGCTGATATGCACAACAAAGTCACAGCATACACAGTTACAAAAGACCCAACTGGTATTATCATTTAGGAGGATCTGCTGTTCATGTTCATGGAAGGCCTGCAGTAGGATCTCAGTATCTCCAAGGGAAAACGTCTTCATTCATTTTCACTTCCTTGGAGCCATATCAGTCTTTATATTTGAACATATACATAAGTGATTGGCCACTACATCTGTCATATTCACAGTACAGTCCCCCACCTCACTGTCCAAAGTGAGCACAGAAAGCAAAACCTGACCCACTTAAGAGGCATAGTACATGTCTGCATGTTGCTGTCCCTCTGAAGAAAGAAAATGTTCACTCAAACAGCAGGTGTTATAACAGCATGACCACTGTTAAGTGTTGTGTGCATCTTGGCCTTTTAAGACATTCAGTACAACCGGATGATAAGGTCCACTACAAGGCATGCCTGAGTAAGTTGTATGCAACTCATGAGGTCCCCCAAGTAACATGGAACAGGTTAATGTCATAAAGATAATGATGTGTAACACCATTTGGCATAAAAGTACCTGGAGGATACAAATGTTAGGTATGCAATGCCAATATATACAATACACCTGTCAAACCAAAGTGTTCTGTTGCTGGTAGTGTGCCACAAGCAGTGTGATGACATAGTGGATTGTGGTAAGTAAGTCATGATATGCAGTACACTTCAATCCAGATAGTTGAATTTGGAGCTCTCCACAATACACACAACCACATTTAGGAAGGCAATTCACCCCCTGTCTATGACCTGTGTTATCTGTTTCCATCAAAGGTATTTTTCAAATTGTAAAGCTCTGGAGAAGTAGACTACAAATCTCATTCACAAAGTATCTTGTGGATCCTACCCCTATCAAGAGCAAGATAATGGGTAACCCACTTACAGCAGCAGCAAGTCAACAGAAATATTAACATCATGTTTTCTCTGTATGCCCCTGCCCATTGCAGGCTTACCACAACAAATGTAACTCTCTACATCCTTTTTGAACTATAACCAGCATTTTTCACTGTTTTCCTTTGTGGAGGATGAGCTTTCCATAGTGAGATGTGCAATACAATAGCCATAGCTGTATTTATCATGCAGTTTCAATGTTCATAGTCTGGTAAGTATGCTAATGAGCCAACCAAGACTTACTTGCTATGAATAATATGTTTTACATAATGCATTCCAGGTCAAGGCTTTGAAATGAGGTTGATACATGAACATGCACATATGCTAGTGACTATGATTCACATTGACTACACCTGAATGGATTAATGACTCTTGTAGGGTTACAAGTTGTTTAGACCACATTGTTTTCACTAGAAACAGAGTAGTACAGTTCTCAGTTGAGATGTGGGTTCCACGCATTACATGTATTTAGGTCTGCATGTCTTTCACATCTCATATACCTCCCTGTCTTGCAAAATCACTAAATGGTGGCATCAAATAATGTCATACTGCCTTTATATCTATCTATGTATATTTTGTAACACCTGTAAAGTAACATGTGGCAGTGAGACTGTGTTACCATTTTCCTTTGAAGCAGTTATGGCTTCTGAGTGTGCTGATTGTTGCAGAGTTCACAGATGGTGAAGGAAAGAGTTTAAAATCTTTATTATCTGCAGAAAGACCACCAGGATCACTCACTATGAACCTCTTATGAGAGGGCCCTGTAGAAGATCATTGCATGGCACTACCTTACCAGCACAGTGAGTGATGCCATGGGTCACACTTACATGGGTGAGCAGTGCTGTCATTAATACAGTGACCTGAAAAGGCACCATTCTGACCTTCATTACTAAAGAAAGAGTTGGTTAGGGAAACTGCCCAGAGTTCTATAATAACTACTCATGAGTGATCAATTCAATTGAAAATTAGTCTTAGCTTCTCAGCCATATGCAAAGCATTTGACTCATGGGCATCTTCCTTTTCTTTTATGTTTTTAAGCTTCTGAGGACGTTGAGTAAAATAAACTGATATGCTTGATATGGATAGAAAGGGTTTTGAGGTGCAGGGGTAAATATAAACTGATAATGTTACAGCTTCATCTAATTCAGATACAAACAGAACTGTCTTTTGTTAGAGATCTGTTGGTATTGAAAACTTTTCCTGTTACCATCATATGATTCCTGATGCACCTATACTGGACATTCAGATGGACCCAGCCTTCGTCTAGGGATTGCCATCTCTGTCAGGATACTTATAACTGGTCTGACTATGGGTGTGTCTCCAGAATACAGTGTGTCATATTCCACATTGAACCTGTGTATTTACCCTCCTAAATTGTTAAATCCAATGCCAGAATCCTGCTATTCATAAAGGCCACACCAGTTTATCTAACCAGCATCAAAGAAACACACTGCGTTATTTGTTGGTGGCTGGCATATATATATTACATACCTGCAAACTGTTGTATGTGGCCCTTATTTATGTCACTGTTTTGTAATCTGTGGCTGTATCCCAATGGCATGCTCCGCATCTTTCCCTGCAGACTGATTTTTGGTTTGTCATGTCTGCCACCTCGTCATGTCCCTTGGGCCCATAACATGGCATCATAAGTGTATCAGTCCACCTTCCAGGGCTGCTGTGGTCACTCATTGCACTGCAAGCACTGTTGTCCTCAGATACAGACATGGGGATGACTTAGACACTATGTCATCACACGGTTTGTGGCACACTGCCTGCAACAGAACACTTTGGTCTGACAGATGCCTTGTATATATTAACATTGCAAACCTAACAATATTTGACTTATCCAGGTACTTTTATGTGAAATGGTGTTAAACAACATTGCTATTTTTTCTGCTGTCTCTCTCTTTATTGCTGTACTTTTCATAGGTGTCTTAATTCTTTTTTTTTACTCCATTTCTGATGGTTTTTCATGCATTGTCAGTCACAGCTTTGGCTGTGGTGTGACAGTGGTCAGCTCACTGTCAGTGTGTTTTGTCTATAGCGGCCTATAGTCCTGAGTCTTCTGTAGGATGATGTACATCATCCAGTAGGTGGTGACCTGTAGGATTCACTGGTGGCTTCAGGTGGTTTGTCACCCATGGAGGGGATGTAGGATATCCATCAGCAGTTGCTATCAGTCGATCATGGTATGTAAACCAACAGGAGTTGAAGGATGTTCTGATGGTTTTGGTATACTTGGATTTTGACATCTACATTGTCTGCATGGAGCACAGTATTCTATGAATGGCAGATTCACAACACTGCCTGGCCTTGCTCATCAGGCCACCAGTTGCATGGCCCATCCACCAGGGCAATCAGAGATGAGACAGAAATCTTGCTTGATTTGGTTCTGGGAAGCACAACATTTACTCCAACCTGTCTCCAGAAACAGTGTTTTCCTTCCTATTGCTTCACTTCAATCTCCAGTATGTGATAAAAGTCCACCCAAACACCAATTGGTCTCCTTCTGTCGGTCTATATCTGTCTATGGATTTCTGCAACTCCCATTTGTGTCAGCACTTCTGCTGTCGGTATTTGTATTTGTTTGTCTGCTATTGCTACCATTTGTACACCCTGTTTGTTACCTATATTTTCCCTTTACTGACTTCTCCGTTACCCTTCCAGGAAAAAAAGTAAAATGGGCACCTTTTTCCCTTCAATTTATAATAATACATTTGTAGTGACTTTACACTATAGCCCTTAATAGGGCTCTTAACTGTGCTTATCGTGGCTTGTTGTGTGTGTGTGTGTGTGTGTGTGTGTGTGTGTGTGTGTGTGTGTGTGTGTGTGTGTGTGTGTGTGTGTGTGTGTGTGTGTGTGTGTGTGTGTGTGTGTGTGCGTGTGTGTGTGTGTGAGTATGTGTGTGAATTTAAATAATTTCAAGCATGCTACCAGAATGGTACCTGGCTCATCAGGTCACATGACGGTCATTGCACAATGCTAACCTTTACACAACCAGTAGGATTTTTACTAGAGCATTCCCTAATTAATATTTCTCTATCATGCAAAGTAACTCTCTATTAGATTGTTAATCAGCTTTTGAGACGTACTATGTTACTTCAGACATAGTATTCGCATTTTGCCATTACTCTCCCACATTTCTAAATCTTAACCATAGTATTCTGAAGATGTGTCAGTGATATTCTTTGCCAAAGTATTAAGCTGAACACCAGATCTGATATCAGAATAGTATTCAGAATCTTAGTCTTTAAGATGGCAGCCTGTTTCACACACAAAACAATGCAGTGCATTTAGTACATGGAGGCAGATATGTAATGGGTCTAATTAAACATGTGGCATACCGTGCAGACATACTTTTTTACTAATCTTGGGTGAAAAAACTCCAAACTATTCCTAGTATATTCATGGCTATGTCTTTTTTTATGCAATGTCCATCATGGCAGATAAAGAGTCTGGGCAAAACATTGCAGCTAGTATTAAACCAATGCTGAAAAAAAAAACATCCTGTTGTGAAGTGATTGTTCTAACTAGATATGGAATTGGAAGGCTGCACCTACTGAATGTTACGTATTACATTTACTGGTAGGCTAATCTAATATGGTAAATGTTATGTAAATGATGGTGTTCAGTGAATAGATTTGTGCACCTGTTGAAACATTTATAATGTGAAAGTTCATTCTTTTTTATGTTTTTATGTTGTTTCTTTTGTAAGTGTGTCTGTAGTAGTAGATCTTGCTTGGCATATCTTTGGAATGTACTTACTGCTTCTTAACATGGATTTAACATCTGTATCAGTTTATTTATTTATTTTTATTTTTTAACATTTATCAAATACCTGATTTAAGAATTTTAACATTTGATTTAGCCATAATTGTGCAATATCAATATTATACATTCAATGTTTTGCAGTGTGACACAGCCAAGAGCAATCTTATATATTACTTTTCTTTTCTTTTTTTTTTTTTGCAATCAGTCATTACTTAGATAACAGTAATCTTCAAATTATCAAAGCTGTGTTACATGTTTGTTATGTCTACAAAAAAAAAAACATGTTTACATTTTGTCATTTCTGCATTGCCAGTGGTGACACTTTTGGGAATACCTATGTTCTATACAGTAAAAATTTTAGAACCAGGTGTTTCCATAAGTTTGCATTTGAATCCCATGTAGAAAGAAATGTCTAAGGCCTACAAGTGTGTGCATAAATTGGAACCACAAAATAGTAGATGTTTTATGTCAAATGTCCATAAATAAATCCTCCATTCCACACATTTCTTTTTTCAAAGAAAACGAAGCAACAAAAACATAAACTTCATTCCAAAGTCTTAGTCATTTTATTAGTGCCCCTTTGTGGGCTAATTAAAGTTTCTTTCTGTATGTTTAATTAGGAATACTTTCACCGTCTGGTACTGTCTTCTTCCATGCAAGGTTATTAAAAGCTCACTTTACAAATAATGCAGTATGGCATTTTGTCTCTTGAATATAAATACATGAAGCCATTCTAATTAGTGATACAAAAATTGAGCAAAGGATCAGCATTATAGACTGAAGTGACTAACAGAATTTAAAGAATCCCTCTTTGGAGACAGTATTTATGTTTTATTTCCTCAAAATTTCACTGTCCTAATTTTGTGGAAAAAAAGACAAGTTAACAATATTCTGCTTTTGTTAAATCAGATACTTGTTCATTCTTTTATTCTTACTCAGTTTTATTCATTTTCATCTTTATTAACTGCTTCAGCTGTCTACTGTTATTATTCTTTGGATCTGAATGCAGCTAAGGGTCCATGTGTCTTATATAAAAACTGTGTGGCACTAAGTACAAAGATCAGGATCTGGCCTGTGCGAAATGCCACAATATTTTAGTTATTACCGTCTCCAGGATCTAGCCCGTGCGAAATGCCACAATATTTTAGTTATTACCATCTGAAGTATCTATGGTTTCCGCGGTGGTATGGCGGTAGCGTTGTTACCTCACAGAAAGAGGTTCTCCCGTTCCATTCTCGGCTTGGCTTGGGAGTGCCTTCTGTATGGAGTCTGCATGTCCTCCCTGCGGTTGGGTAGCGTTCGAAAGACATGCATGCATAAATGGGCATTCCTTTGTTGAAGGTTGGGCGTCGAGCTGGCACCTCGGCTTTTCATAAAAATCTACTGCCAATCATTAGTGAACCAGAATTCCGCTGTGGCGACCCCTTACCGGGAAAAAGCCGAAAGACAAACAACCGTCTGAGGTATCTGCCTTATACAATGATGTGCTGTTGGTTTTCGCTCAGCTATACAGATCATTGTATACTGCTAATGAAGTATTGCATGGTTTGCTATAAGTCCTGCATTTTTATAGGTCAGAATGAATTTAAGTAACAGAGAAAAGATCTTGAAAAAAATAAGCATTATTCAAGGCATATAAGTGAATCCATGAAGGTAGATATTTCTTCAAATCACACAGCAATGTAATCATTTACATTTTAAAACAGCGCAAATTCAAGCTCCAGTTTCTCAATTTTTCTACCATTTCACTATGAAGAATTATGTCACTGAAACTTTTTCATCTTAAATGAGTTGATTTTACTGACCTTTTAAAATTTTACTCATAACTTGTGTTATCTATAAAAATTCTAGTCTCCATATTGTGAATATTGTAAATAGATTGTTTCATTAGTTCTGTTTGTCATATGTAATTAAGATTTTTTATTATGTAATTTTTTTTCTTTTCAAATGAAATAAAAATTTCGGAGTTAAAAAAAAGAACTGCTATAACTTCCATTCTTACTGGCCTCCATTTCCAGAAAGAAACACTTTCCAGAGTTAATTCTGAAATTATTAATATGTTTAATAAGCCATAATCAGAAAAATCACTATTTTATTTAGTGTTAGGTTCACAAGCTGCCAATTTATGCCACTTTAAACCAGAATTTAAAAATATACAAGTATATATTTTAAATAAGTAACAGAGAGAACTAACTGCCAATGAGAGTTAAGCATGCATACACATCCGTTTATTGACTGCATCATCTATTCAGCACTTGCTCAAAAAAGCTTAATGTCATCCTTCAAAAATGCAAGTATTCTCAGTTTAGCGTCAACAAACAGGAAATGGACAATAACCATGACTGTAACAAAAAACAAAATTCTTGGGTACTGCATGAATTAATCCTATTTTAGAAGATGGACCTCCTTATTCACCTTCTTTGTAAATACTTCCTTAATTCCCATGCAGAAATGTAGAGTTTGAGAAGAGTTAATAGGAAAAAAATAAAGTATAACACAGACATTAAGTCTGTGAAGTCACATCTCATAACACTGAACCAAAAACAATGACTACACAAAGGTGGTACCACTGAACCAAGCTTCAATGTGAGAGGCGTTCATGTTTTGGTATAAGCAAGACTTTATTTTTAGTATTCGTGCTGTGTGCTTTGTTATCCACAAACATTAAATTTGATTTGGTTTAGCAATCGAGTCTTCCGCATCCTTTTTCTTGGAGTTTGGTGGAATTTGTTTTCGCTTTTTTCTTTGTTATGTATACAACAATAGCGTAATGTGAGAGGCACCCCTCACTTATATATACAACAATAACGTAATGTGAGAGGCACCTCTCACCTATATATAGAACAATAGTGTAACTGCAAAGCGTTCTTAAAAATTAATGGCCTTCTGCCCTTTTCAGAGGTTAGAAATGACTGGCAAATGAGAATGGAAAGGTGATATACAAAGAAACAATGGGAAGGTTTTTGTAGGACACCCAGGCTTGCAACAAAATCTATTAGGTTTAGGATTTTTAATGGAAGTATTTGCATAGGTATTTTTATACCCAAAGTAGACTTCAGAGAATGTTTGTACAGATTGACAGCAATTGCTGAAGGTGTGATGTGAAAGTGCGGGGAACCTAGGTATATGTTTTTTGGGAATGCAATGCCTTGATACATTTTAGAAATTCCCCACAAGGTACATTGTCAAAAATGTTGGTGGGGGAGGCAATTTTTTTTAACTATGGATATGATTCCTTTGAGTTGAGGTATAGAAAATGAATTTCCTAGACACAGTATGGCCCTACTAAGTTTAACACTGCTAGCTGTCAAAAAAAAACAATTGCTAGCGCTTGAAAGATGGAAATTGAAAACAAAACCAGCTAAAGGAGATAAAATAACTGAAAGTGGGATCTTTAGAAAAGGGAAAGAGCAAATTACATAGAAATAACTGGAGTCTGAAGCAACAATACATAAAGAATAATGTCCAGGAGGAGGGGTGATAATTCAGAGAAGGCAGGAATTGTGCTATTTATATAGTGCTTAAGTGAATAAAGTATTGTTAAGCTATATACATATTTGCATAATGTATGAAAAATACTTTGCAATAGTTGTTTTCTCTTTTTTAATTGAATGTGTACTCAGCAGTAACTGGCTCATTTGGTACCTGATGCAGGTCCCCAATCTGGCACCCTTCAATGCTAGGTTGACAAGCCAAAAAAAAAGGTATATTCTTTGATCTGCTGCTCCTCCCTTCTCTCCTAAAGAACAGGTCCTAGTGACATGCACTCTTATGCCCTGAGAGGGAGCACAAGGGTAAAAAAAAAAATAAAACGTCATTGTCCAATTTGTCCAGTCTCTTTCCTACTAAGTGGAAGCACCAGGTCCTAACATGTTCTTGCTGCACCACCTTTCCTCACATTTACATGAGGAACAAAACATTTAAAAAAATGGATCTGCTTATTGAGCTCTCTAACAATTGCATCTGGGGAAGCTGCCCCCTTCACCCCACCCTGGCTACTTTTTTGTGTGTACTCATGTCACTATATAATATGTGATATCGATAAACATGTTTTAGAAAATAAAAAGTTTATGTATTTCTGCAACAAGTGCAGGGCAATATATCATAAACTGAACAACAAAATAAACTAGCTACAAAGCAAAACTATCAATATTAAACTCCACAAAAAATGGGGTGGATTAATAAAGTCTACATGTCTTGCTAAAACTATGTGCATGGTGCACTGATTTTTATTCAGTAAGTGACTCTACACATTGTTTAGATTGTACAAACATGGTAAACATCATGGCATGCCAGTTACAGCATGGATAGCTGAACTGTATGCTGATCAACCAATTCAAGATAGAGCTATTTAACAAGCTAGAAAGCAATCGTGTACACTCAGTGCAGCTTTTGGCCTAGATTTCCAAACCTACTGCAATACAGCGACAGAAACTATTCTACGCAGACTGAATGTTAAGAGCTGCTGCTGCTCTTCTGCACGAGTATGTGCAACAGGCTCAACTCTATGCTGCTGCTGTTGCTAACAGACCTCGGCCAAATAGTAGAAGGCTGTTTAGACCCCATTTAACCTTTCATGGTTTAATTGAGGTGGAAATAGCAGAGTGCTACAGGGTGGATAGAAACACAATGCAGGAACTCTGCAACCTCTGTTATCCTCAACTCAGACCCAGATCAAACCAAGGGAAACTAATACCTGTGGAGACTAAGGTATGTGTAGCACTTACTGCAGGAACCTTCCAGAGACCAACAGGGGACATGCTGGGGGAGCCACAGACATCAGCATCCAAGATCCTACATCAATTCCTGAATGCTATGTTACAGCACGCCAGTGATTACATACATTTTCCCTGCAACCTCTAGGATAGAGGTACAGCACAGCTATGCAGGATTTCTACCCTGTAGTACACTTCCCTGAAGCCCTGGGTGTCACAGACTGCATGCACATTGATATCAAAGTACCACCTGGGGAACAGGGAAGGGTGTTACAAAAACATGGTAGAGCCAGCAAACAGTGGACCAAAATCCATTTATTGAAGGAAGGAGGAAAAAAACATACCGGTTTCGGCCCTTAGGCCTTCCTCAGTGTTGGTTACAAACAAATCTGTTCAGTCCAGATGCTTCAGGTAGGCAAAGAGTATGGGGGCTGTTTGTGGATGAAGTTTGGCCCTACTGTTTGCTATTGTAATTCTGTCTTAACAAAGCTACTGTGTTATTTTGGATGAAGTAAGATTTATTTATTATTATTTATTTTACATTTGTTAACGATACTGGAAAATAGACTGAAATCAGAGATTTTCCTTATTACTATGAGAATGCAAACTGTGATTACTGTTTGTGTGAAAAAAATACATTAATGTAACCGTTGTTTCACTTATTTATTGGTTAAACCTAGCATGGTCAGTCCAGATACTGTAGGTAGAAATACGTATGGGGTTGCCTGTAAATGAAATTAAAAGTCCTGTTGCTTCCTGTTATAATTATTACTTTGTAAGACTAATGCACATTTTTGTAAAGCAAGCTGGAGTATATGTTTATGCTATTGTGTTTTGTTTAGTTTATTTGCCCTGTCAGGAAGAAACCACATACTGTGATATGAACAGCAAAAATTAGAGTGGAGAATCAACTGTGTGTATAGCACACCTTGTAAAGATATTGAGACACACGGGACATAAGATAGCTAGACCATTATTTAAAAATAAATTATATTAAGAAGTTTTTACAAAGAAGATGTATTTTAATCTTTGACTGCCTTGTTTGTGTGTTACTCACCTGTGGTTAAACACTTCTTATGACTGCAGACAAAAAAAAAACAGTGTGACTTTCCAAAGAGATACATTGTTACTTCATGTGCCTTCCTCCACACAAACATGGAAACTGACTTTGCGCAGTGGTTAGCACTCATACACAACACCTGCAGATAAAAAAGAAACATTGTAACTTGATAAAAAGATACATTGTTACTAGTTTGCCCTTAATGCATGCAAACATGGTAAGCAGCATTCCACAGCAGTCAGCATTCTGTACAGTAATGAATATAAAAAATGCATGCTCCTTAGTCCCCTGTGGCAACAGGTGTGAATTTGTGGCTACCAACTGTGGAATGCAGGGATCTAATCCAGCACACTGAGCTGATACCATATGAATTATATGTGTGACTGGCTATATGCTGACAACTATGTTTCTGTAATTAAGTTTCTTTTCTGCCTTGGGATGGACTTTATACTTTACTGATACTTATATTGACAACTCACATAAGACAAGTAAAACTGAAAAACAGAATGTATTGTGTAGTCTGAGAGAGAACTCAGAAATCTTTCCCAAAAGTAATACAAGTATATGCATTTCCAGTGTATTGTCACATACTACTACTGCAGCACACATGACAATGCATTAACCAGGATCTTGTCAGGTCACACTCATACATGGTTAAGTGAAGTATAGCACCACTCACTCTTTAATATGACTATACAATTTCTGTGACAATGAGGAAAAAACACCTATGTGGAAAAATATGTATTCTTTATTTTATGTAGGCTTGCATCCCACATTGTACAGTGTGTAAGGCCCCTCAAAATATGTGTCAGGTCATTCAATGTATACCCCCTTATTCATGTCTCAAAAGTCAAATCATTTAACAGGTATAGCAGCACACAAGCCATGCATTAATGCAAACTGTCAGATTTCCCTTCCTATTTCATAAACTGCCTTCCTCTCTGTTTGGCAATGTTGCTCTCTGCTTAGCATTGCACAAATGCGGTTGCATAGTTTTGCGGGTTTGCAAAATAACCGTAAAATGTGTTTTCATGCTTTACCACATCTCAGTATAAATCAGAGGCTTGGAACAGTCTAGCCAAGGCTGTCTCCAGTGTAACTGGTATTGTAAACACTGCACATCATTATAATGACCTGAAAAGGTGCAAGCAGCAACAACTCAACCAATGGATGGGTCAGTTTAGGACTGCTGACATTCCACAGTTGTGTAAGTATACAGATAAATAAACTTTACATTAAATATACAGAAGGCTGAAGATAGCCAAGACTAGTATGAATAATGCTTCTCTTGATTTCTCTTCTTACTACTTTTCCAGCTGCTTGGGAGATTTCAGCAAACAGATAGGCCCATGCTGAATGCTTAGGAAGACTGAGAGAAGCAAGGGTATGTCTGCAGCACAAATTAACATTATTGTATTAAAATTATTGCTCTTCCATACATTACTAGCAAATTAAGTATGCATATCTTTACTGTAAAACAAACATGCATACTTTATTCTGTAGCTCAAAGTAATTGTAGGAGTCAAGCGTAATAGTGTGTTTATATATTGTGGGTTCAAATCCAGCAAGTAAATACATACTACTAAAAAATATATTTAATATTAATTTCAATAAAACTGACACAAATGCCATGTTGTTAAAATCTGTTTTATTTTTAAAAGCATATGTGCAATATATGCATATTGCAAGGATTATTTGGAACAATTCTCAGTCCTGTTTTGGATTATTCAAAAGTATAGTTAGCGTAAAAGTAAAAATATATTTTTATTGCACAAAATTCTTGTATGTGACATATAATGGTTCTAATTATGTTTTTTTATTTTTTTCTCTTACCCCCCACCCCTTATCTCTCTTTTTATTTTCATATGTGTGATCATACTGTTCTGATGTCATAATTTTCTGACAATAAACAAAATGATTTCCAGCAAAGAGAGGTAGGCCAACTGCTGTGGCTCAGCCTGACATCCTTCCAATGACTACTGCACCAGCACCCAGTACATCTGGGACACAACCTGGTAGTACTGCCTCTGCAGCCCCTGCACTACCTGGGTCCTCAACATTAGATAACATTACCCCAGTAGCTGATGCAGTGGTACCTTCCTGGAGTATTGGTGGAGGTGAGATTTTATCACCCACCAGGCATGGTGCATGAGATCTTAGAAGGTACCACTGATGCACGCCTCAGCCATCTGGAGAAGTTGTTTGTGGGAATGCAAAGAAAACCCAAATGTCAAGCAATCCAACAGGAAGCTGAGGAACAGGACAGTGATGACAGTTCTGAGGGTGATGACTAGATTCTCACTGTCCCCATGCTTGACAGGCATGTGCCTCTGATATCCCGTCACTATCCCCAAACATGGTGTCCCCAGCCTTCTGCCTCCCTCACCATTCCTGTCTCTTGTTTGTCCTTTTTGTCTGCACCTACTGCCTCACCTATCCTACTTACCTGACCCTGACATTCCTACATCATTTCCTCAACACTCCTCTCTTACTATAACAAAATCAAAAAATGGACACCTGCCCCCACCCCCCCAAAAAAAATTGTCCCGTACATAGTTCTCTACTTTGCACATGTGTTTTCTCAACACTCTTGATTTGGTCCAATTGTCTATACAAAATAATTGAGTTGTTGTCAATCATCTGTGTTGTGGTGACAGTCCAGATTCATCCAATGTACTATCCATATCCATATTATACTGGTGAAGAAGTGGATAGCTATGGTTCTTTCCTAATTCCCTCCTGCACATTATTTTATTGCTTCCCCTTTGTTTTTCCCCCTGCTTACCCACATTTCACACTTTCCTATCTATCCCATTTTCCCACCTTTAATCTGGTCAAAAATAGAATCAAAAACCACACACATAAATAATAAACCCATAATAAACTCCTTCACTTTTTGTCCTTAGCAATTTTTAATTAGATTGTTTAATGAAATCTTGGAAGGTGAGAGGATGCCTGAGGAATGGAGAAAAAGTGTTTTGGTACCGATTTTAAGGAATAAGGGTGATGTGCAGAGCTGTAGTAACTACAGAGGGATTAAACTGATCAGTCACAGCATGAAGTTATGGGAAAGAGTAGTGGAAGCTAAGTTAAGAAGGGAGGTGATGATTAGTGATCAGCAGTATGGTTTCATGCCAGGAAAGAGCACTACAGATGCGATGTTTGCTCTGAGAGTGTTAATGGAGAAGTACAGAGAAGGTCAGAAGGAGTTGCATTGTATCTTTGTGGATTTAGAGAAAGCATACAACAGGGTGCCTAGAGAGGAGTTGTGGTATTGTATGAGGAAGTCGGGAGTGTCAGAGAAGTATGTAAGAGTGGTACAGGATATGTACGAGGGTAGTGTGACAGCAATGAGGTCTGCGGTGGGAGTGACGGATGTGTTTAAGTTGAAGGTGGTATTACATCAAGGATCAGCTCTGAGCCCTTTCTTATTTGCAATGGTGATGGGCAGGTTGACAGACGAGATCAGACAGGAGTCCCCGTGGACTATGATCTTTACAGATGACATTGTGATCTGTAGTGAGAGTAGGGAACAGGTGGAGGAGACCCTGGAGAGGTGGAGATATGCTCTAGAGAGAAGAAGAATGAAGGTCAGCAGGACTAAGACAGAATATATGTGTGTGAATGAGAGGGAGGATAGAGGAATGGTGAGGATGCAGGGAGTAGAGGTGGCGAAGGTGAATGAGTTTAAGTACTTGGGATCAACAGTTCAGAGTAATGGTGAGTGTGGAAGAGAAGTAAAGAAGAGAGTACAGGCAGGATGAAGTGGGTGGAGAAGAGTGTCAGGAGTAATTTGTGACAGACGAGTACCAGTAAGAGTGAAAGGGAAGGTCTACAAGAGGGTAGTGAGACCAGCTATGTTATACGGGTTGGAGACAGTGGCATTGACAAAAAGGCAGGAGTCAGAGCTTGATGTGGCAGAGTTGAAGATGTTAAAATTTGCACTGGGTGTGATGAGGATGGACAGGATTAGGAATAAGTATATTAGAGGGTCAGCCCAGGTTGGAAGGTTTGGAGACAAAGCCAGAGAGGCAAGATTACCTTGGTTTGGACATGTGCTGAGGAGGGATGCAGAGTATATTGGGAAAAATATGCTAAGGATGAAGCTGCCAGGTAACAGGAAAAGAGGAAGACCTAAGTTAAGGTTTATGGATGTGGTGAGAGAGGACATGCAGGTGGTTGGTGTGACAGAGCAAGATGCAGAGGACAGGAGGAAATGGAAACAGTTGATCTGCTGTGGCAACCCCTAACAGGAGCAGCCGAAAGAAGAAGAAGAAGCAGCAATTGTGCAAAGTTTGGCATCTCACACCACTGCCAAGCAACAGTGAATGGCTCGTCATGTCCTATGGTTACCTCCTTGAAAGGCTGCTTAAACTTGATGCACTAAAGGAACACGGGGTTAAAGCAGAGTAAAAGCAGTACTTTGAAACATTTACTTGAGCAGTTATTTAGACTGCTGAATGTATAAAAAAGCAAATCCATATGTGTTGACATAAATCACTTGACTGTTGTTTATTTTTATACTGTACTTCACAGTAGTCATTGCTTCTCACATTTGCAGGAATTATCACATTTACTTATGTAATGCCAGCTTGACACCACGTGTAAAAAAACTAGACTGACCTGCATTTAAACCCTGTGATATCTGTGCTATAAATATAAGTTCACTGCTCTTATACCTAATGCCACAGGGAGAGCTAAGCAGTGCATTTCTTATAGTCAGTACTATCCAAAGTGCTGGTGGCTGTACCTCACTACTTAGCATGTTTGTGCAAAGGAAGGTAAACCAATAGACATATCACTATCTTCCCACTTCAAATAATTTCATTTGCTCACCACTTATCTCCATGCAAATGGGGAAGGCAATAGCAACAGTTCTTAATGTTATAAAACTTATAACACAACATTTCTAATATAAACTACAGTATGAACACCATAGTATCTGTCAGCTATTTCTCCCATAGCATATATGCATAAGTCCTTCTCAAGTTTAAGGTATATTCTTTAAATGTGAATCTTGCATGCGCAAACACTCTGCCATCATTTGCACAAACCACTTGTTCAGCAGTGAGCTATGTAAATAGGTGTTTGGCATGTATTACTATGGGTAGTGCCCAGTTATTCCTTATCCCCTCAAAAGCCATTTAAAAACACAACCAAAGGGAAGGGACTTGTTATTGACTGAACACATATTTACCCAGACTCATGTGTGCCCTGCAGCCATGCATTTGAAAATGGATATGTCAGTAATAGGCCAAATGTCAATTACACTACAAAACTAAATAGCACAACTGCATTGGTACATTATTTAAAGTTTTATACTGAAGATTGGCATTGAGATTGTCTTATACATGTGTTACTGTGGACATCAACTGATTACAATATGAACACATGTACATCGTACATCAACACCTGCATCTATTTTTATCACAAATAAGTGTGTGTGTGTGTGTGTGTGTGTGTGTGTGTGTGTGTGTGTGTGTGTGTGTGTGTGTGTGTGTGTGTGTGTGTGTGTGTGTGTGTGTGTGTGTGTGTGTGTGTGTGTGTGTGTGTGTGTGTGTGTGTGTGTCTGTCTGTGTGTGTGTCTATGTGCCTGTGAGAATGAAGGTGTATAATGTACACAACCTATTGAGAAATAGTGCATGCATGACTAAGTCCTGCTACATGCATTCTTGACAGCTTACTTACATATAGCCTAAGAACCCCTGACTTTTAAAGTTTTTTTATTTGCACATTGGAACCAAAACATAAAATCCAAAGTCAAATCCAAATAAAAAGTCCACACTTTGCACATCACTTCATAAAAGGATATGTTACCTGCATCATAGAATGAAGATGTCATTGTCTACAAAGACCACTATGACAAGAACAAAATAAGACTTTGGTGATGCACAGATATTAACTAATCTGTTCTGCAGATAGGTGCAAATTAGGTAGGGGTTCAATTAACACATCAGCCAAATTGTATGTGTGTCTATGTGTGTCTATATGTGTTAAGTGTGTGTCCATAGTCAAAAGTGCATAAGTCTATATCCTACCATCAATCAAGTCTCATGGAGAACAAAAACTTTTACTGTCGTATATGCCTACACAGGCATTTCATGCAGGCCTTCCAATATCTTCTCAAAAACATACATTGATGATGTCATCTGCTATAAAGTGTTCTGCAGCAGTGCAACTTTCAGACTTCTGCTGTAAGGTTTGTAATAAATATTGAGTTCTCTAGCTTGTTTAATTAGTTAGGTAGGGGTTCAACCCTCACTGCAGTCAGCCTGTATGTGTAGTAAGAAGAGCATGAGTCTGTATTCTACTATCAGTAATCAAGTCTCATGAAAAAAAAAATTACAGTCGTACATGCCTACACAGCCATTTCCTACAGGCCTCCCAACATCTTCTTCCAAATATACACTGATGATGTCATCTGCAATAATGTTTTCTGCAACAGTTTGCACCAGACTTGTGTGAAGGCACTTGTGTTAAGTGCTGTTCTCTCTACCATGTCTAACTAGTTAGGTAGGGATTCTAATCTCACTACAGCCAACTTGCATGTGTATTTATTTTTATTATTTATTTATTTCAGTTTGATTACCGGGGAAGTCCACTGGGCCAAGAAGTACCCATTTTCAGTGGAGGCCCTGGGAGAAAAGCTCCAAAAACAGTACAATCAAGGTTACATACAGTAATGGATGATAATACAATGTCACAAACAGTTAGGAATATGTGAGGTGTATGTGTATGAGTGTGTAATCAGAAAAGCATGAATCTGTATCCTAGTGTCAGCAGTCAATTCTCATAGAGAACAAAAATATTTACAGTTATACATGCCCACACAATTTCATACAGGCCTTCCAACATATTCTTCCAAACATTCACTGATATTATCTACTATACAGGGTTCTGCAAAAGTGTAAAAATCAGACATGTGCTGTGGCACTTGCATTAAATACAGAGTTCTGTGTATAGTTAGGTAGGGTTTCTAAAGTCATTGCAGTTAACTTGTATGTTTGTGTTCAGTAGGCTGTTGTTGTGGAGACCAGTTTAGAGCAGCATGTGAGACACTCTTCCTATGACATTCTTCTCAAAACACACTGATGATTCCTCTGCTATAAAGTGTTGTCTGATATTCTAAACAACAAACTTGTGCTGTGGCATTCCATGAAATACTGTGACCTGTAGACAGGGGTTCTAAACTGAATAGAGTAAACTTGTGTGTTCAGTTAACTGTCCTTGTCGAGACCATTTTAGAGCAAAATGCAAAACATTCCTCCTAACATGTTCTTTGCAAAACACACTGATGATGTCATCTGCTATAAAGTGTTGTCTGATAGACGTAAAGTTATACTTGTGCTGTGGCACTTGTGTTAAGTACTGTATTTTGTAGATAAATAGGGATTCTAAACTCACTGCAGTTGACTTGCATGTGTCTTCATCCAAATAATATTTTGGAGACACTTTTAAACCAAGATGTGACTCCACATCTATGTCAGACACTCCTCCAAACATCTTCTTCTCAGCTTACAATGTTGTTATCATCCTCTGTAAAGTGCAACTGGACACTGTCAAAGTCCAAGTCTAAACCTCAAAATGCACTCACTCGAGGCACACCTTAAAATGGAGAACATCGACATCTCTGCAGTGACAGAGACCTGGTTCAAAGCTCCAGGGAGCACCCCTGCATTACCAGGCTATATTTCATACCACACCTTTCGGCCGCCTAACCTGGACTAAAACACTAAAGGTGGATGCATGCCCATATTCATTAAGGATATTCACACCTCCAGGCTAGTTGCTCAGCATAATGCATCCAAGATTATCCAAGTGCAACTAACTCTGGGAAAGACCGCAATCCAAATTGTAGTTTGCTACAGATCCCTCACCATGCCCCAGGATTCCCACTCCTCATTTCTTGATACACTGGAAAATATTAGGATACACTGTAACACCATAATAATGGACAATTTCAATTACCCCACCATTAAGTGGGAAAACTATGCATGTACTAACTTGTGTGCTCAACATTTTCTGGAATTTATAAATTCCAATGCCTTGGATCAACTTAGCCACACTCCCACCAGGGGCAGCAATATCCTAGACCTCGTCATTGCCAACATGAGCAACCATTGTTCCACACCAGAGGTCAAGTCCACGTTGGTCAGATCCGACCATAATCTAATCACCCTAGACATCTACATCCTACCTCCACTCCCATTAGGGAAACCACTGTAAAAAATTTCTCCAAAGCCAACTTCACACTTCTTAAGACATAAGTGGTACACTTCACAACACCCATGCTGAAGGACAATGGAGGTACAACTGCTGAATCCTATACAAATGCACTTTATAAGCACTTACACATGTGCATGGGTCATGCAATCCCTGACAGAACCAAGATGCTAACCTCCAAAAAAAGGAAGCCAATCTGGTGGTCCCCTGCCATAAACAAACTCTACAACACAAGAAAGAAACTGTTGCAAAAAAGAGTAAAATCCCATGACTGGAAGAACTCTGTGGTCAGCCTCAGTAAGAAGCTGAGATCCCTCATAAAATCCTCCAAAGCTAATTACGAAAACAAACTCACCACTGATTCTAAAGACAACCACAAAGCATTCTATAGCTAAGTGAAGAATCTCAATGGCAACACTCAGATATGCTCTGAGTTACAGCACAATGGCACTAAATGTACAGAACCAACCAAAAAAAAAAATTATCTGCTTTTACTGTATTTGTGTTTCTTCCTACTTTATTTTGCTATTGCATCATCTTAATAGTACTCAATTGTATTTATTACTGCTTGGTGCAACTCATTCTAAGCCTTTTACTTTAAGCACTTGGGCTTCAAACCAGTTGTTTTACATTAAGAAGGTTTGTGGTCTGCACTGTAGTGGCAGAACAGGTAGCTTACATCCTTCTAAGTTGGGAACTGCTGATTGAGGGCTCAGTGTCTGTTATTCTAAAAGTGTATTAATTCTGGTTTAAGCACTTGGGCTTCAGGCTAGTTATTTTACATTAAGAAGGTTTGTGGTCTGCACTCTTGTGGGAGGAGAGGCTGGACTCTGCCCTTCTGAGCTGGGAATTTCTGGTTAAAGGCTAATAGTGCCTGAATATTTGAACTGCTTCTTACTGAAATTGGTACACCTTGTTTGCTGTAGCATAGACTAGATCCAGGCCTGCTGAATCTAACTTTGTTTGTATAACTTGAGCACTAATCCAGGCATTCTATAAAGTATTCAATTGTATTTATTACTGTGTGGTAGTAACTTGATTAAAGTGTAGCTATCATTCTAAGTATTTTGGATTAGGCACTTGGGCTTCAGACCAGTTGTTTTACATTAGGAAGGTTTGTGGCCTGCACTGTGGTGGCAGGACAGGTAGTTTACATCCTTCTAAGTTGGGAACTGCTGAGTGAGGGCTCAGTGTCTGTTATTCTAAAAGTGTATTAGTTCTGGTTTAAGCACTTGGGCTTCAGGCCAGTTATTTTACATTAAGAAGGTTTGTGGTCTGCACTCTTGTGGGAGGAGAGGTTGGAATCTGCCCTTCTGAGCTGGGAATTTCTGGTTAAAGGCTTATAGTGCCTGCATATTTGAACTATTTCTTACTGAAATTGGTACACCTTGTTTGCTGTAGCATAGACTAGATCCAGGCCTGCTGAATCTATCTTTGTTTGTATGCTTGTTGTTTGTTTGCTTCTTATTTCCCTGAAACACTAATTCCACCTAAAATGCGGCTTTTCAGTGCTTCTGTGGATCACTAGTAATATCTGCATTGCTTACTGTACTTATTTCCTTGTTTCACTTGAAAGAAAGTTACTGTTTGTCATTTTTGCATTTAAGTTACCTGTAACACATTGCATTTAAGTTACCTGGCACTTACTCACTAAAGCAATTATATAAGTCAGCACTAAAAAATTAAAAGCACTACACCCTCACAAACTCCCCTTGAGCACCTTGTTCCCTATTGGCCCTTTTTTTCAATTATAAAGGAATTCCCAACACTATTCTAGCATGTCCAAAGGTCAGTTGTCAATCTCCTCTCCGGTCCAGATGGTGAATCTGGGAATCTTGAGGCAATGTTACAACTGCCTCATGTACACAGACAACCCTCTCCTCCTCCCAACAAATTCCAACACATGTGAGAGATGCAACCATATAGCCAAACTGGAGGCTAAGCTCTCTCAACTCAGGTCTGGCGTAACCAGTCAGGAGGAGAAGGAAACCACACTCACTACAATTCCAGTCTCACATAGACCTAACACGACAGCAAACCAAACACATAAACACACAAAAACATACTCAGAGGCTCTAAATAAAAATCTGCCTAAGCAGCAGAGACCTCCAAAGCAGACATCCAAGCAATCGCTACCCCAAAACAAAACGCATGCAACACATAGCTCACAAAGCCAGTGTGCTGAACAGTCACAGCCCTTAAGGCTAAACAACACACCTGATGCACTTGTAATAGGTGACTCTATCATCAGGCACACTGACGTCCTGCTCACCAGGCTGAGCAAGGAGAAGGTCACATTGAGCTGCCTGTCAGGCACTAGGATCCGCCACATAACACAAGCACTCAGGTCACTCCAAGACAAGTACAAATATGACTCGGTCATTGTCCATGCTGGTGTGAATGACCTGAGATGTACCTCCCTGGACTACATGAAAAGATATGTAGAGAAGCTCTCTGAGCATGTAGCCCAGGCCGGTATGACCCTAACCTTGAGTAGCATCTTACACTCACCAAGAATGATGCCACAATATAAAGACAAGATGATCAATTTCAACAACTGGCTTAAGTATTGGTGTCATTCAAAGGGGATCCAATACCTGTCAGCCTGGGATGACATGCTCGACAAGCCAAGATGCTTCACTAGGGATGGCTTGCACCTGTCACCCTTGGGCTTTCGGATATTGGCAAAGGCTCTTGCTTCTCCCATAGTGCCTTTTTTAGGCAAGGCTCAAAAGACAAACCCACCTCCATAGGTATCACAAGGGATAAGAAACTAAAAGTAATGCTGCTCAACACCAGAAGTCTCAACCTCAAGATGCATGCACTCGAAACTCTCCTTAGCATCGAGAACATCGATATCTGTGCAGTAAGAGAAACCTGGTTCAAGGCTCCCGAGAGCACCCCAGCATTACCAGGTTATACCTCATACCATGCTTTTCAGCCCCAAAACTTGGACCGAACCACAAAAGGAGGGGAAGTATCAATATTCGTCAAAGATACCCACACCTCCAGGTTGGTGGCACAGCACAAAGCATCAGAGACTATCCATGTGCAACTAACAGTGGGTAAAACTGCCTTCCAGTTTATAGCCTGCTACAGACCACCCTCCCAAACCCAGGAACCCCACTCGGCCTTCCTGAGAACACTGGAAAATATGAAGGACACTCCAAACACCATTATATTGGGCGACTTCAACTACCCAAACATAGACTGGGAGCATTACTCTAGCTCCAACACCCTAGCCCAAAGGTTCCTAGAATTTATAAACTCAAATGCTATGGAACAACTTGTTACCACTCCCACAAGAGGGGAAAACATACTGGACCTGATCATCACCAACATGGGGACTCTATGCTCCAGACCAGAAGTGTATCCCTCACTGGTAAGATCAGACCATAAACTAATCTCACTGGATATTCACATCCTGACCCCATCCCCTGCTCAGAAAACCACAGTAAAAAACTTCTCTAAAGCAAATTTCACTCTCCTCAAAACCAAGGTGGAATCCTTCAAAGCCTCCGAGCCTGTGGAAAATATGGCCCGGACCACAGAATCCTTTATAAATGCATTCTTTGAACACCTTCAGGAATGCATGGATCATGCAATCCCAAATAAAACCAAGACCCACTCCTCCAAAGGCAGACATCCTGTCTGGTGGACCCCAGCCATAAACAAACTATACAATAGAAGGAGGAAGCTACTACATGATAGAGCAAAATCCCAAAAAGGGAAGGCATCTCTGATCAGTATTAGGAAAAAACTACGGGCACTCATAAAATCGTCTAAGGCCAGCTTCGAGAGAAAAATTGCACAGGACACTAAGGATAATCACAAGGCTTTCTTTAGTTATGTTAGGAACCTGGTGGGAATTCCCAGATATGCTCAGAATTACTCCAAAATGACAAAAAAATACATAGAACCCACAGACATTGCCAACATCCTAGCTGACAGGTTCAGCGCAAACTCCCCCCCTCCCCACCAAAAGGGCAAATATCTATCCCAGCAGAGTGCTGTCCCCCTGACATCTCAGATGCTCAGGTAATAGCTGCCCTCTCCAAAGCAAAAAACACAGCATCAGTGGGACCAGACAGTGTCCCGGGCTGCGTCCTACATGAACTCCAAGAAGAGCTAAACCCAAACATAAAGCTACTGTTCAATCTCAGCCTTACTACAGGATATGTATCCAAAGAGTGGCACACAGCAACAGTGGTCCCTCTCCACAAAGGTGGTGCCTCAATGGATCCTGGAAACTATCGCCCCATAAGCCTGACTAGCTTGGTCTGCAAAGCTATGGAAAGGATTATCATGGACCTCATAAATAAAGATATTGGGGACCTACAGACACTGGATCCTACCAAGTTCGGCTTTGTTAAGGGCAGATCCTGCCTCTTAAACCTGGTCAATTTCTTTGAAACAGTCGCCAAGGCCATTGACGAGGGGAAGGTGGTCCACACAGCCGACCTGGACCTCGCAAAAGCCTTCGATACAATACCCCACTCGGGCATTATAGATAAGCTCACCAGCTTAAATATAAACCCCTATGTCACTAGATGGGTTGCAAACTGGCTCAAGGACAGAACCCACATGGTTAGAATTGCTGGAGCCATGTCAGACTCCAAACCAGTTACAAGTGGCGTCCCACAAGGCTCAGTCCTGGGACCTCTTTTGTTCGGTATATATTTCTGGGAGGTATAGGCCAACATGGAAGGACTGTGGCTGACCAAGTTCGCAGATGACTGCAAACTGGGCGCCATAATCAACTCTCCAGCTGACACAAGCATCCTCCAAAAGGGCCTCATAAAAACAGACAACTGGTGCCAGAGCCATGGCCTCAAGCTAAACACCAAAAAGTGTATAGTCATCCCCTTTGGCAAAAACAAAGTGCCCACAAATTACCACATAGGTGGTAATCCATTAAGTACAGAAGATGTAATTAGGGACCTGGGGACCCAAATTGATAGCAATCTCTCATTTGACAACCAGGTGGCCAAAGTGGTTAGAAAAACATTTTATATAGCCCACCTAATCATGAAGGGATTCACATCTAGATCAGGGGAGGTCATCGTGCCTCTTTACTTATCCCTCATCAGGCCCATAATTGAGTACAATGCCCCTTTTGGGATGTACCTTACCAGACACCTGCAGCAACTGGAAAGACCCCAAAAGTACCTCACCAAGAGGATCAAAGTGCTCAAACAGATGCCATATGCTGCCCGGTTAAAGAAACTCCAGCTCTACTCAGTGGCATACTGCCTGCTCAGAGGCGATCTGTGCCTGATGTATAAAGCCATGTCCAACCCGGAATTAATGGACATGCTGCACCTCAGAAAATCCAAATCTCATTGAGCTACTCACTCGAGAGACTTGAACCTCAGCACTGAAATAAATAGGACATGCTGGAGGGACAGATTCATAACCCAGAGGCTCCCTTCACTCTGGAATAAAATCCCAGTCCGGGTTAGACAGAGTCCCTCATTGACTCTCTTCAAGAGGAATGTTGATGAGTGGATGGGAGATTGTAGGTTTACCATGGGTATCACTTCTGTGTCACTGTTAGACAGAGGCACAGTATACTAACCTCAAAAAAGGGCATAGCAAAATTAATTTAAAATTGGTGGTGAAAGCCAAACACACTCTGGCTAGGCTTATAAATGCCCTAAGGAAGATAGCCTAGTATGAATCTATGAACCTATGAACCTATGATATTGTCAACATCCTGGCAGTTAGGTTCAGTGCTAACTTTACCCCACTCTCACCCCCTAAAGGGCCCATCTCTATACAGAAAGAATGCAAACATCCTCTAATCATGGCTGCACAGGTAAAAAACGCACTCTCCAAAGCCAAGAACACAGCATCCATGGGACCGGGCAACATCACAGGCTGTGTTCTACATGAACTACAGAACAAAGTGGCACTCCATCTAAGTACCATGTTCATTCATAGCCTCCCCTCAGGCTTTGTGCCCACTGAATGGAGCACAGCAACAGTTATCCCGCTCCACAAAGGGGGAGCCACCACGGACCCTGGGAACTACTGCCCTATTAGCCTGACAAGCCTGGTCTGCAAGGCTATGGAACGTATCATCATGGAACTTATAAACAATGACATTGGTAATCTTCAAACTCTAGACCCTACCCAGTTCGAGTTTGTAAAAGGCAGATCATGTCTCCTAAACCTGATAGACTTCTTTGAAGTGGTCACCAAAGCCGTAGATGCAAGTAAGGTGGTCCACACAGCCTATCTAGATCTCGCCAAGGCTTTTGATACCATCCCCCACACTAGAATTATAGATAAACTCACTAAACTAGGTATAAATCCCTATGTCACAAGATGGGGTTGCCAAATGGCTCACTGACAGAACCCACACTGTAAAAGTAGCAGACTCTAAATCCAACTTCAGACCACTGACAAGTGGAGTACCACAGGGTTCAGTTCTAGGTCCTCTCCTGTTTGATATCTACTTCTCTGAAGTACAGGCTAACACAGAAGGTCTTTGGCTAGGAAAGTTTGCAGATTACTGCAAACTAGGAGCCATAATCAAAACTTCTAACGATGTGGACATCCTACAAAAGTGCCTCACTGAAACAGATGTCTGGTGTCAAAGCCATGGCATCAAGCTCAAAGCCAAAAAGTGCATTGTCATCCCTTTTGGTAAAAACTCTGTACCCATGAACTACCACAATGGCGGTAGTCTACTTAACACCAAAAGTGTGATAAGAGACCTTGGGACACAGGTGGACAGTAGTCTCTCCTTTGATATTCACATAGCCACAGTAGTCAGGAAATCTTTCTACATAATCACAAAAGGTTTCTCATCCAGGAAACAAGAGGACATTGTTCCTCTCTACTCATCACTCATTAGACCCATTATAGAGTACAACGCCCCTTTCGGTATGTACCTCACAAGACATCTACAATGACTAGAAAGGCCTCAGAAATACCTCACAAAGAGGATTACCAGCCTCAAACAAATGCCCTATGCAGACTGTCTGAAAAAACTCCAGCTTTACTTTGTCGCATATCGCTTACTCAGAGGTGATCTCTGCCTAACATACAATGCTATGTCAAACCCAGAACTATTGGACATGCTCCACTTAAAGAAATCCCAATCCCTCTGAGCTACATGCTCTAGGGACCTAAACCTTGTCACCACAATAAACAGAACATGCTGGAAGGATAGGTTCCTGTCCCAGACACTACCCATACTCTGGAACAAACTACCTATCTATATCAAACAAAGCTCCTCATTAGCACTCTTCAAGAAAAATCTTGATGATTGGATGGGAGATAGTAAATTCACCCCAGGGATCACTTTTGTGGCTCAGCTTAACAGGGGCACAGGAAAATAATTTTATTGGGTAGCAAAAGTCAGGGTACCATTTGGCTAGGCTTACACAGGCACTAGGGCCAATAGCCTAGTACCTACCTATGAACCTATGAAATATACGTGGTGGTACTAGCCTTAACAGTGCATGGAATCCAGCTGCTATACCTATTCAGGTTTAATGTTCAAATTTCACCTCAGTCAATTGGTGTATGTGTGCGGTTGGTGGTATATTATGGTCATTGTATGATCGTTTGAATCTCTTTTAATTTGTCTCCCACTCAAAAGAACCTTTATCATTTCCCATGAAGCCAACATCCCCTCTTTTCCTCTGTCCACATAACATAGTTTCTACAGAAGACAGAAGGACGTCATCATTTCAAAGCTGCATACACACATCATGAAGCAGACTCTTTCCATTACCCTCTGCAAGTCGTCTCCAGAATACTAGATCTATGGTTGCTAATTCTCGCATGGGGTGGTGCACATATGTACAGAAGCAATATTTAATATGATCAAACACATACACATATATGCACATACCCCTTAATATCTTCCATCCCCTAGATATAGCAATTTATGTTTAAATGCCATAATAATAGTGGCTAAAATGTTATGTAATGTTGACCCTTAGCCTAGTAATGCCATATGACTCTATGAACACTGCACATGTTTATGTTGCTATCGTCTAAATGTGCTGAGTTGAGGTGTGCATGTACAGTAGCCCTACAACAGTGTATTCCAATCTGTGATTTGAGAAAATATATTGAAGGCCACTGCTGCCATTTTATTACATGTTCCTTCCATAACAGCTCTATTAATGTGCCTCCTGAGAACTGTTGACACATGGTGATGGTATGTATATTGTTGCCTTAGTAAGGCATGTATTTATGCTGTGGAGTATATCAACATTCTACACAGTTCTCATTCAAACATCACAGTGTCACTTGCAGGATGCCACAGGTGTGCAGGTGTTTACCTAACATCATTAAATGTTCTATGAGATATATCAAGATAACATCATACTGGTTACTTGGGTACAGATGCCTTGTTTCATCCACATGTAATATACACAAAGATGTAACTAGCTCAGATTCAGTTGCAACCTTGGTGAATTAATGCATGCATAATTGTGTTGCTGTTCACAGGGATTATGGAGGTGATCCACAGCAGCATTGTGCGACTGTCAGCATTTGTGTCAGTAACTGTTCAGCATGAACCACATCCAACTCATTTGGAATGTGTCTGTATATGGTATCAGGACCCTCACACATAGCTTTACAATAAAACATTATAGGCATATGATGTACAATTGATGTAATTACAAGACATAAGTGGAGTCATATGACTGTGTGAACAGTTTCACTGCATAACATGTGATAAATACCCAAGGTTGTATTTGAAAGTGTGGTTACAAATCATTAAATAAGCATAACAGTTTAAGTGGAGTACACAACTACAGGCAAAGTTGTTTGTAAATGGCACCACACAAGCTCAACCATAGGAAACAGACAATCTGCTAGCTGACAGACTTGGATTAACCTTTACCCCCCAATACACATTGGACATCACCCGAAGTGTACATGTAAATATCACTCAGCTTATTTTCTCAAGAAAGCAGCTCATCTGTGTGATCTCTAAAACTAAAAACACAGCATTAATGGTCCCTGACAGCATCCCAGGTTGCCTTTTCAATAACTTAAAACCTGCCCTAGCAGACAGAGTTGGATCCCTTCTTAACTACAGCCTCCAGACAGGGTATGTTCTGGCAGAAGGGTGTACAGCAATGGTCATCCATCTGAACAAGAGGGGACCATCATCTGACCCAGGGAATTACAGACCCATAAGCCTGACTTACCTCATCTGTAAGGCAATCAAAAGAATCATCATGAACCTTGTCAGAAAAGACATAGGTAATCTCCCGACTATGTACCCAAAACATTTTTGATTTGTTAAGGCTATATCATGCCTGTTAAGTCTGTTTGATTTCTTCAAGAAGGTCACCGAGGGCATGGATAAGAGAAAGGCTGTGCAGCCCACCTAACTAAACCTGGTGGAGACATTTGACAAAAATCCATACTCAGTTATTATAGAGAAACTGTCTCAACTGGGCATAAACACATACATCACCAGGTGAGTAGTGAAATGAATCACTGACAGGACATGTACTGTCAAAGTGTGTGAATTCACTTCTAGCAAGATGCCAGTGACCAGGGCTGCACCACAGGAATCTGTAGTAAGACCTTTCCTGTTCAGTATTTACTTCTCAGAAGTAAAGACAAACTGAGACACCCTTTGTCTTACCAACATTGTGGATGAATGCAAAATATGGACAATCATTGAATTCATGAACACTATTGATATACTTCAGAAAGTATTAATGCACAAAATGATTGGTGCCAGAGCCATGAAAAGTCACTAAATGAACACAAAAACATAATCTATTTGGAAAGCAAATACCCAAACTAATTACAATATAGATAGCACACCCCTATGAGTATACCCAGTGGTATGTGATCTGGGTAATTATTTAGGGGTCTACATCACAAAATCGAACTTCCAAAATGTCGGACACCATAAGTTCGAACTTGGAAGATCGAAATGTGACAACATCGAAACTTCAGAACAACAAATTTTTTTCCCAGGGAAAAAATGTGCTGTTCTGAAAATCACACACACAACACGAGCACACTAAAAATCTTATAAACCTACACTAAACCTTACATACACAACTATCTATGCACTAACCTTAACCCAAACCCTAACCCTAAGGTCTGTCACTATCGCACACTTACCTTACCCGCACCCTAACCCTAAGGTCCGTCACTATCACACACTTACCTTACCCGCACCCTAACCCTAATGTCCATCACAATCACATACTTACCTTACCCGCACTCTAACCCTAAGGTCTGTCACTATTGCACACTTAGCTTAACCCATTTCATAACTTTCACACCACAGTGGAGAAAATGTCAAAGCCACAGAATCAACCAACCAAATTCTTTCCCTGGGAAAGAATTCAGATTTATGCGGCTTCGACATTTTCAACTTTTGAACTTCCAAGTTTGACCTTCTGGTGTTCGAACTTCTGGAATTTCGATTTCATGATAGGAACCCCTCATTTAGATAGCAATTGGAACTTCAACCACTATGTGTCCACTGTGGTAATAAATCCCTTGTATGTGGCACAACTCATAAGGACATTATAATGCCATTATACTCAACCCTCATCACACTAATAATTGAGTAAAATGCACCCTTTTACACGTACCCAATAAATACACAGCTCATTTTCAGCATTGATGGCATGAGTTACATTCTTGAAAGTGTGGATTGTGGCTTATGTGTCAGGCAAACCTCTCAGTTGGGCAGGATTGCCCCTAATTTAAAGTACATGTGTAAAACTGTCCCTCTTAACACCTCCAAAAGTGGTCATTTTTAAGGAAGGTCTGTTGAATTCCTCTTATAAATTACTGACAAAGCATTACATTGTACAAGTATGTTCCTGCAGAACATGTATAATACTTACAATCACATATTTTATGTGAATAACACTGTTAATGGTGGTATTATTTTAAAATTGTCCTTGCTTGTTGCTGCATCTTCATGTTTCTGTGTGTCCCTGATTGGTTAAGATCTATGCTGACATTTCAGTCAAATTCAAGCAACTTATTTTGCACACCTTCACAAATCCCTTGCAAAATGTCCTCTCCGGTGATGTCAGGGTGTTTATATCATAACCAGTCATCTCCACTGATATTTAACCTTGAGTGACAGTCATATAATATATTATAATGTGTGATGATATAGATATACTCACCAAGGAGGTGTAAACAGCAGTACATACTGTGCAATGTACATTTCCACTTAATGTTATGTTACTAACTTGTCTTTGTAGTGTACATACATTGTCATGCCCTTATGTGGTGTACATTACCATATATATATATATATATATATATATATATATATATATATATATATATATATATATATATATATATATATATCATATGGCCTTTCCACTTTCTTCATTTCTAAAGTTCATCTGTGGCCCTTTCCAATATGCACAGTTCCCCAGACTTGAGCATTTATACTGCATTCTACGTACCCTTGCTGATTACCACAAATTCTTTATTACAGTATGCCAAAAACATGTTGTACTGTATATTGCACTGGGTACACTTTTCTATAATGTGTTACTACTGCATTTATTTTACCCCTAATAAATATTGTGGCTATCTGTGTAAATTCTGCAGAGCAAGTTTGCCTGTAGTTAAACTTGTCTGCATGTTTCCATATGTGTTCTTGCTGCTTTTCACAGTTTCCTTACTGGCAACATTGTTGCTGGCCATGAAAACTCACTTGTATCTGTTTAAGCTTGATGCGCTGTATACATATGCATTTAACATTGCTGTTCATTGTGCAAACACGTGAAGCCTACACAGAATTAATTAAATCTCTGGGTATAATATGTACTTCCCCATAAAAGGAAGCAGAATAAACTGCTAAACTAAACAAAAATCAAAACTAGTGAACTCTAAATGGAAACAAATACAACTAAATTACTGTAGTTTTAGACAAAACTTCAAATTTAATATAACAAGATTCAAAATTACACTGTGCTTTAAGAACATACAAGAGGTATCCGAATATTAGATATCCACATAAATAACTGAGAAATTAGCATGGAAGCTGTCTTGAAACAGTTGAATTGCAAAAACTATTTCATAAAGAGATACCGAGAAGCGTTCCATCCTTCACACTGCATTATTTCTACCACTGCTCTGGTGCAAATAGATGCACAAATGAAGTAAAAAAATATGCCAAATCATTTCACATGATAAATATTTAACCAGACTATCTGTCTATCTATCTTTGCGTATATATATATATATATATATATATATATATATATATATATATATATAGATATATATATTCAAACAGGTAACCCAAGAAGCAGCAAGCAGTTGAAGATGTTCTCAAGGATGTATTCAGCAACAGGAAACTGAGTATATTCAGCAACAATGAAATTAATCCAAAGTATTCACATAGATAAATTTCTTAAAATCACCAGCAATTTATTGATAAAACAAGACAGGACGTAAGCGCTTTCGCGGAATCACAATCCGCTTCTTCAGACGTTAAAAATCTTACAAAAAACCACTGTTTAAATACAATGCATCATGGTATAGTCTATTAAGCAATTAGTCAATTAAGCTCAGTTAATGAGTAACTACTAGAGCTAAGCATCAAGTAAAAAATCAATCAAACAGTATGTCACAGAAAGCTTACTTTCAGTTTCTTAAAAACAATATAATACAATATGGTATACCAATATAATAAAATAAAATAATTGTGCAAATACCTATATACATGTAGATACAGCAGATGGGGGCAGGTTATCTCAATTTCCTAGCATTTAAAGCTGGTTTTATAGATATTGTATCATTCAAACCCCTCCCTCTGTTTGCGCCTAATCTTAGAATCCATTTCAACTCTGCATTTTCAGTGTCATTGATAATGTTACCTAAGCGATTATTATGTGGTTGTATATGTAAAATCTGAAATAAAAACGAATGTTCAGGTCCTTCCTGAATGACGTGTTTTGCTATAGCACTGTATTCCTCTCTTCTACGAATGCTATAAACATGATCTCTTATCCTTTCTCGAAGAGACCTATTGGTCTTCCCTATATAGTATGAGAAACATACAGTGCAATGGCCCACATATACAACGTTTCTACTATTACAGTTCCCTTGACATCTACGCTCCCATAAATGTCCTGTATCAGGATGCTTAAAGTATCTCGATTCATCAATGTAGGAACAAAAAGCACAATTTCCACATTTATTGGTACTAAAAAATATTGTCTCAGATACTCTTGCTTCATTATTCTTGTAACAAAGTGACTGTTTTAATGTTTTATTATTTTTGAAAGTGAATCTAGGTGCATCTCCCACTAACTTGTGTGTCTGTTCATCTACTAATAAAATGTGCCAATTATCATGCACAATATTCTGTATTTGTGAGAAGTTACTACAATATGGTATTATTATAGAAGGAGTAATGTCTACCTGCTTATTGTACCTAGACCCTTCTATCACTGAAGAAAAGAATGGTTTAGCTCTTGTTTTCCTAAGGTTACCCATTTGTGCATAAACTTTATTAATTTCCAACTCTTCATATCCTCTGTTCATAAAGCCTTGTTTAAGCTCTACTAGTTCACTGTTAAAAGTAGTATCTTCACAACAGATGCAAATAAGCGGAGACCAATCCTTAGCTCGAACAGGACCAAAAATAATACGCCTTCCACTTAGTATAGGTTAAAATCCTTTTGTTTTATTCAGACAATCCACAAAGAACGAACTTCTGTTACATAAAACACACTCCCGGTTAAGCGCTTTCATCTGAGGGACTCAGATTTCATCAGAACCAACAACCATACATATTAACTTCCTTTTATATGAACATTGGTGCCAAAATCATTTTATCTGTGAAACTTTCTTAAAGGTGCATATCCAAAGTGCTTAAGAATCTTGTTTCTCAAGAAAGAACAATCATTACTGCTTATGCAAAAATACATTGAATTGAACTGTGCAAAAAATGCAATAAATATCACAATAATATAATAATATGTTTAAATACATAATTTAAAAAACTTCATATTATTATATATATATTACTTACAAATCCTAAAATACTTGAAATAGATGTTATTTATAAATATATATTCTTTCTAAAAATATATTTTAAAAATATATATTATGAAAATTTTTTGGAACATGAGAAAAAATAATACTCAATAAAAAACTAACAATAAAACTTGGTCAATGAATTCGATATGTCCTTGTACAGTAAGGAATAATAAAGCCTTAAATAAAAATGAAATGAGTGCCTCTTTATGACCTATCCAGGCTTAAAAATGGCTTAATACTAATGAAATCATTTATGCCAGGTGCAGTGGTGGCATCACAAAATATCTGCCACTCACTTTCTTTGTATGCTAACCATGTTTTCCAATTGCCACCATATGATGTTGTTTCTACTTGATCTATGATCATAAATCTAAAAGTGTGGTCATCTCCCTTCTCCATAATGTGCTTACTGAGAGCATTTTTAGTATCTTTCTTCTTAATTTTGTAAAGGTGTTCGTATATTCTTGTCTTAAATTTTCTCTCTGTCTTGCCTATGTAGTAGGCAGGACAGAGAGTACAAGTAGCCAGGTATATGACCCTCTGACTGTTACAGTTTCCTGCTATACATTTACACCTAGTTCTCATTAAATTGTCAAGAGTGACCACACTTTTGTCATTGATGTTCTTACACTGCTTGCAAGAACCACATTTTTTGTAGCCTCTTTTTTCTTTTGTGTCCCACCTGCCCCTTTTACTTCCAGAAGTTTTTTCAAGTTAAGTGCAGTTTTGTAGACACAAATGGGGTTCTTGTCAAGATTTGTCATGTTAGTGTCAGGTATATTTAATAATTCCCAATGCCTTTTTATAATTTCTTTTACCAAGTTTGAAAAAGGACTAAATAAAATGATACATACTGTCCTACTTATTTGGGAATTTTTCTTTCTATTATCTAATAAATCCTGACCTAACAAAGGTTTGTATTTCGTACCCCAATTTCCTTTAACATAGTTAGCCACATTTTCTACCATTTTCTTTGGATATTTTCTATCCAGAAACATTGTTGTGATGTTTTCTATTTCCTCTTCCATACTCTCCCTAGAGGAGCTCATCCTCACTGCACGAATAAACTGGCCCTTAATAACATTTTTAAACACATATTGTGGATGGCAACTACTAAAATCAATATAATCATTAGAGAAGGTAGACTTTCTAAAAATTTTAGAAGTAAAACCATCTTTAGAGGAACTAATATAGGTATCTAAATATGGTATACCCACTTTGTCTACCTTGTATGTAAACTTTAGAAAATTCGTACTTGAATTTATATAGTCTACAAAAAACCTAATATCTTCTGGGGGCCCCTTCCAGATGATGAACAAGTCGTCCAGGTACCTGGAATAAAGGGATATATGTTTGTAAAATTGACAAGGGAACAAAAACCTATTTTCCCATTCTAGCATGACCAGGTTTGCAAAAATGGGGGCACAGGATGCCCCCATAGCTACTCCCCTGGTCTGCCTGAAAAATTCTCCTTCGTGAAAGATGTAATTATGGTCAAGTATAAGCCCCATCATGTCTATTATTAAACTGATTCTATCCCAACTTAATTCTGAATATTTTTTCAAACTGTGTTCAAAAAATTCCAACCCTGTGGAAGTAGGGATACATGAGAATAAATCTTTCACATCTATTGTTAAGAATGTGAGATTAGTAGACCAAACCTCTGGTGTGATTTTGCTCAAAAATTCCCAGGAATCTTTTATCATATGTGGAACTTTGTTATATATATGTTTGGTCCATTGGTCAATGGAAACTCCCATGTTATAAGTCTTTGAATGTGAACCAGAAATGATAGGCCTAAAAGGAGGGGTGTCTATACATTTATGTATCTTAGGAATTCCAAAAATCCTAGCTAACCTTGGGTACTCATTCCTCAAAAAATTGTAAAGTTCTTCAGTTATACGGTTGTCTAACAGGTATTCTTCTAATATTAGATCTATTCTGTGATGTCCAATATTTATCTGATTTATGGAAATTTCTTCATAATTTTCTGAGTTGAACAAAATGTCCTGAATTGCCTTATAATAATTTTCTGAGTCAAAAATAACTATACCCCCTCCCTTGTCTGGTTTCATTAGTCTAATATTCTTGTTATCAACCACATTTTTCAAACATTCTCTCTCCCCTCTGGTCAAATTGTCTTCAAAAAGGGCACCAGATTTGTTTTTAGAGGTAATACTTTTGTTTAATCTGTAAATATCTCTACAAACCATTTTTTCAAAAGTTGCTACTTGTGGATGAGAAATGGGTATATATGTGCTCCTTCTCTTAAGTCTGTCTTCATTATATCTAGTTCCTGAATCAGGATTGTTTTTAAACTGTATGGCCAAATTAATTCTCCTGCAAAAAAGCTTAATTTCCTTTATTGTATCTACTAATTTGAAATTAGCTGATGGTATATACTTCATCCCCTTACTGAATAAATTAAAAAATTCATTTGTGATAAAAAAGTTAGTATAATTGTAAACTTTGAAACCTGCAAATGAGAGGACTAAAGGGCCCTTATTGTGTGTAACTTCCGTGTGAGTAATAAGTTGCCCTGTAGGACTACTATTCATCCCTTGAGCTACCTTGTCTCTCTCTATGCAGCTCAATGAATCTTTGGTTTGTAAGTCATTTTTTAGAAGTAGAGGGTGACAAGTTGTAATTTCATCTTTAGTGATACCTTCATTTTGAACCTTTACTATTTCCTCTGATATTGTTTTGGTGCGGGATGATGTCTCCCCCCTTGAAAATTTGAATTCTCTTCAAACCTCTCCTTTCTGTTGTATACATTCATACCTAAAAAATCCTGTCCTTGATTAAGTTTTCTACCTTCTAATGGACGGGGCCATGATAAACTTTTTTATCACAAATGAATTTTTTAATTTATTCAGTAAGGGGATGAAGTATATACCATCAGCTAATTTCAAATTAGTAGATACAATAAAGGAAATTAAGCTTTTTTGCAGGAGAATTAATTTGGCCATACAGTTTAAAAACAATCCTGATTCAGGAACTAGACATAATGAAGACAGACTTAAGAGAAGGAGCACATATATACCCATTTCTCATCCACAAGTAGCAACTTTTGAAAAAATGGTTTGTAGAGATATTTACAGATTAAACAAAAGTATTACCTCTAAAAACAAATCTGGTGCCCTTTTTGAAGACAATTTGACCAGAGGGGAGAGAGAATGTTTGAAAAATGTGGTTGATAACAAGAATATTAGACTAATGAAACCAGACAAGGGAGGGGGTATAGTTATTTTTGACTCAAAAAAAAAAAAAAATTATAATAAGGCAATTCAGGACATTTTGTTCAACTCAGAAAATTATGAAGAAATTTCCATAAATCAGATAAATATTGGACATCACAGAATAGATCTAATATTAGAAGAATACCTGTTAGACAACCGTATAACTGAAGAACTTTACAATTTTTTGAGGAATGAGTACCCAAGGTTAGCTAGGATTTTTGGAATTCCTAAGATACATAAATGTATAGACACCCCTCCTTTTAGGCCTATCATTTCTGGTTCACATTCAAAGACTTATAACATGGGAGTTTCCATTGACCAATGGACCAAACATATATATAACAAAGTTCCACATATGATAAAAGATTCCTGGGAATTTTGAGCAAAATCACACCAGAGGTTTGGTCTACTAATCTCACATTCTTAACAATAGATGTGAAAGATTTATTCTCATGTATCCCTACTTCCACAGGGTTGGAATTTTGAACACAGTTTGAAAAATATTCAGAATTAAGTTGGGATAGAATCAGTTTAATAATAGACATGATGGGGCTTATACTTGACCATAATTACATCTTTCACGAAGGAGAATTTTCAGGCAGACCAGGGAGTAGCTATGGGGCATCCTGTGCCCCATTTTTGCAAACCTGGTCATGCTAGAATGGGAAAATAGGTTTTTGTTCCCTTGTCAATTTTACAAACATATATCCCTTTATTCCAGGTACCTGGACGACTTGTTCATCATCTAAGATATTAGGTTTTTTGTAGACTATATAAATTCAAGTACGAATTTTCTAAAGTTTACATACAAGGTAGACAAAGTGGGTATACCATATTTAGATACCTATATTAGTTCCTCTAAAGATGGTTTTACTTCTAAAATTTTTAGAAAGTCTACCTTCTCTAATGATTATATTGATTTTAGTAGTTGCCATCCACAATATGTGTTTAAAAATGTTATTAAGGGCCAGTTTATTTGTGCAGTGAGGATGAGCTCCTCTAGGGAGAGTATGGAAGAGGAAATAGAAAACATCACAACGATGTTTCTGGATAGAAAATATCCAAAGAAAATGGTAGAAAATGTGGCTAACTATGTTAAAGGAAATTGGGGTACGAAATACAAACCTTTGTTAGGTCAGGTTTTATTAGATAATAGAAAGAAAAATTCCCAAATAAGTAGGACAGTATGTATCATTTTATTTAGTCCTTTTTCAAACTTGGTAAAAGAAATTATAAAAAGGCATTGGGAATTATTAAATATACCTGACACTAACATGACAAATCTTGACAAGAACCCCATTTGTGTCTACAAAACTGCACTTAACTTGAAAAAACTTCTGGAAGTAAAAGGGGCAGGTGGGACAAAAAAGAAAAAAGAGGCTACGAAAAAAATGTGGTTCTTGCAAGCAGTGTAAGAACATCAATGACAAAAGTGTGGTCACTCTTGACAATTTAATGAGAACTAGGTGTAAATGTATAGCAGGAAACTGTAACAGTCAGAGGGTCATATTCTGTCCTGCCTACTACATAGGCAAGACAGAGAGAAAATTTAAGACAAGAATATACGAACACCTTTACAAAATTAAGAAGAAAGATACTAAAAATGCTCTCAGTAAGCACATTATGGAGAAGGGAGATGACCACACTTTTAGATTTATGATCATAGATCAAGTAGAAACAACATCATATGGTGGCAATTGGAAAACATGGTTAGCATACAAAGAAAGTGAGTGGCAGATATTTTGTGATGCCACCACTGCACCTGGCTTAAATGATTTCATTAGTATTAAGCCATTTTTAAGCCTGGATAGGTCATAAAGAGGCACTCATTTCATTTTTATTTAAGGCTTTATTATTCCTTACTGTACAAGGACATATCGAATTCATTGACCAAGTTTTATTGTTAGTTTTTTATTGAGTATTATTTTTTCTCATGTTCCAAAAAATTTTCATAATATATATTTTTAAAATATATTTTTAGAAAGAATATATATTTATAAATAACATCTATTTCAAGTATTTTAGGATTTGTAAGTAATATATTTATAATAATATGAAGTTTTTTAAATTATGTATTTAAACATATTATTATATTATTGTGATATTTATTGCATTTTTTGCACAGTTCAATTCAATGTATTTTTGCATAAGCAGTAATGATTGTTCTTTCTTGAGAAACAAGATTCTTAAGCACTTTGGATATGCACCTTTAAGAAAGTTTCACAGATAAAATGGTTTTGGCGCCAATGTTCATATAAAAGGAAGTTAATATGTATGGTTGTTGGTTCTGATGAAATCTGAGTCCCTCAGATGAAAGCGCTTAACCGGGAGTGTGTTTTATGTAACAGAAGTTCGTTCTTTGTGGATTGTCTGAATAAAACAAAAGGATTTTAACCTATACTAAGTGGAAGGCGTATTATTTTTGGTCCTGTTCGAGCTAAGGATTGGTCTCCGCTTATTTGCACTTGTGGTTTTACCTACGGGTTGCTTTTTGTATCTTCACAACAGAGCCTTGAAATTCTAATGGCTTGTCCCTTAATAATGTTGTTGAACAAACTGGGGTTGTGCATGCTGTCATGATGTAAAAAGGAAAAGCGGTAGCAGGGTTTTCTATACAATTTGGTTTTCAAAGAATTACTTTCTATATATACAGTAACATCCAGAAAATTAATTTCTCAGTTGGAAAAGTTTGCAGTGAATTTCAAAAATTCACTGGTGGAGTTAACATGGTTAAGCAAAGTGTTGCAACTTTCTGCGGTGCCATTCCAAACAATAAAAAGGTCGTCAACAAAACGTCTATAAAATAGAATGTTTTGGTGACCTAATAGATGGTGTTGCTCCCAAGCAGCCATGATAAGGTTAGCATAGGTATTCGTGCAGCTAGTACCCATTGCTATACCTATGTTCTGTTTATAGTACTTGTTATTAAAAAGAAATACGTTGTTATCAAGGACTATTTCTAAAAGAAAACATAATAAATCTGCTTTTACCACCTCCATTCCATTGTCAGTTACTAACAAGTTTCTGAGTATTCTTAGCCCTGTTGTGTTAGGAATACAAGTGAAAAGTGCTTCGACATCCATTGTGATAAAGTGCCAATCCTTAGTAATATTATTTTTCAAACTGAATTCATATAATTCTCTCAAAAACTGTTCTGTGTCTCTCAGAACATTTTCATATCTAGAGAGTATAAGTTTCAGTTCATGGTCCAAGTATATAGATATAGCTTCAGTGGACCATCCTGCACCAGCCACAATGGGGCGAAATTTAGGGCATAAAGGGTCTTTATGAATCTTAGGCAAACCATGGAGTCTGGGAACCAATAGATACTCAATATTAAAGTAATCAAAAAGTCTTTTAGTAATAATACCCAACTGTAAACACTCTGACAAAGAAGAATGTATTCGTTTAAATAAGCTGCAGATGTTTTCAAAAGCAATTTCCTCATATGCAGTTGTCCCTAGCATGTCTTGCATTGTATTTGTGTAGTAGGTTGTGTCTAAAACTACTACAAGCCCACCTTTATCACATGGCCTAATAGTGATACCATTATCATGTTGTAAACATTTAAAGGCTTCTAGTTCAGCATGCGTTAAATTACTGTATTTACTGCGTTCCATCAGTGACGTGTCTTCATATACTAATTTCTCAATAGCCCTTAGAAATGTATCAACATGTGGAGGGGCTACTGGAATAAAATTACTTTTCTTTTTAAATTTATCATTACTACTGGTCTTGTCTTGACCCATAGCTAATTTTAAAGTAATGTCCCAAACATTCGTATAGACAACATAATGCCACTGGTGTCAATTGCTGTGGGTATAAACCCTAAGCCTTTACTCAAAAGTTCGTACTCACTGTTAGTAAGTTTGATAAATTCCAAACTAGGCTTGTCCACATTTTCTTGATGGTGCGGACTTGTGGAGCTATCGACATCTCCTTGTCCTCTCTGTGGTTCGCCATCTATTGATTTCTTCCTTATTGCTTTGTATGGTAAAGCATCCACTTCATCACTTGTCTTTGGCTCCACTGGGGCCTCTTTTGGTGTTGAATAAGTAGATATTGCTGCTTGTGGTGACAAGGGCATTTCTACAATGTTATCAGCACCATCGGTAGCATGTTGTAAAAGTATTACCAGTTGAACCATTCTCCTTCTCCTTTTACATCATGACAGCATGCACAACCCCAGTTTGTTTTTCTTCAGTGATAGAAGGGTCTAGGTACAATAAGCAGGTAGACATTACTCCTTCTATAATAATACCATATTGTAGTAACTTCTCACAAATACAGAATATTGTGCATGATAATTGGCACATTTATTAGTAGATGAACAGACACACAAGTTAGTGGGAGATGCACCTAGATTCACTTTCAAAAATAATAAAACATTAAAACAGTCACTTTGTTACAAGAATAGTGAAGCAAGAGTATCTGAGACAATATTTTTTAGTACCAATAAATGGAAATTGTGCTTTGTTCCTACATTGATGAATCGAGATACTTTAAGCATCCTGATACAGGACATTTATGGAGCTTAGATGTCAAGGGAACTGTAATAGTAGAAACGCTGTATGTTTCTCATACTATAGGGAAGACCAATAGGTCTCTTGAGAAAGGATAAGAGATCATGTTTATAGCATTAGAAGAGAGGAATACAGTGCTATAGCAAAACACGTCATTCAGGAAGGACCTGAACATTCGTTTTATTTCAGATTGTACATATACAACCACATAATAATCGCTTAGGTAACATTATCAATGACACTGAAAATGCAGAGTTGAAATGGATTCTAAGATTAGCAAACAGAGGAGGGGTTTGAATGATACAATATCTATAAAACCAGCTTTAAATGCTAGGAAATTGAGATAACCTGCCCCATCTGCTGTATCTACATGTATATAGGTATTTGCACAATTATTTTATTTTATTATATTGGTATACCATATTGTATTATATTGTTTTTAAGAAACTGAAAGTAAGCTTTCTGTGACATACTGTTTGATTGATTTTTTACTTGATGCTTAGCTCTAGTAGTTACTCATTAACTGAGCTTAATTGACTAATTGCTTAATAGACTATACCATGATGCATTGTATTTAAACAGTGGTTTTTTGTAAGATTTTTAATGTCTGAAGAAGCGGATTGTGATTCCCTGTCTTGTTTTATCAATAAATTGCTGGTGATTTTAAGAAATTTATCTGAATACTTTGGATTAATTTCATTGTTGCTGAATATACTCAATTTCCTGTTGCTGAATACATCCTTGAGAACATCTTCAACTGCTTGCTGCTTCTTGGGTTACCTGTTTGAATACAACAAGGGACTTTCACTATCATTTCTCGTGTTACTTTTGTGGGCTTTGGATGGCAGCAGCAACTAACATGGATATTTTAGAAGGATTCAGAGGTAACAATGTGAACAACAGTTTAAGAGGGCTATTAGATACCACAGTTAACCCCTTTTTAACCCATTAACTACAGTGGGTTTGAACTCTGTTAGTTCTAACAATGAACTGCCTATAAGAAATCTGAAACGTGACTTGGAGAATAATGTTTTTAAATTCAAGAGCCAGCGTTACCACTTGGAAGCTAGTCTGAAATTGAATGTTGTACCCCGTGGTCTAAGAATTTTAAACATGCCCACCTACGGGAGTACTTATCCTGAACTATTAACCAAGTGGCAACAAATAAACTTAGACACTAGTAAAGCTTACATGGAATTAATACTTAACTTTTTTCAACCTATTGAACTTGATTTACGTAATGAAATCATTCAACAACAAAGTGAATTATTTAGTTTAAATGGAGATGGTCCTACTGAGGTGTTTCTACATGATGTGACTGAAAAGGTTTCACGCTATGAAGTAAGACTACTTGATATAAAGAAAAAGAAATTAATGAGAGACCTTGATGATTTTAAAAAACACAATGTCTTTACATGGCCCAAGAATACGAATTTTGAGAATGGTTCAACTGGTAATACTTTATCTGTAAACAGCTCTCGTCTGCCAATATCGAGGTAAGCGGAGAGTCATGTGTTTACATGCAGATTGAGAGAAACATCAGCAACTACTCTCAATGTCAGTGCTGATAACATTGTAGAAATGCCCTTGTCACCACAAGCAGCAATATCTACTTATTCAACACCAAAAGAGGCCCCAGTGGACCCAAAGACAAGTGATGAAGTGGATGTTACCACACGTCTCCAACCAGGCGTAATTTTGAATGAAGCTACGCTTTTCCTTTACCATACAGAGCAATAAGGAAGAAATCAATAGATGGCGAACCACAGAGAGGACAGAAACGAAAGGAGATGTCGATAGCTCCACAAGTCCGCACCATCAAGAAAATGTGGACAAACGAAGCCTAGTTTGGAATTTATCCAAACGCAAACTTACTAACAGTGAGTACGAACTTTTGAGTAAAGGCTTAGGGTTTATACCCACAGCACACATTGACACCAGTGACATTATGTTGTCTATACGAATGTTTGTACGGGACATTACTTTAAAATTAGCTATGGGTCAAGACAAGACCAGTAGTAATGATAAATTTAAAAAGAAAAGTAATTTTATTCCAGCAGCCCCCCCACATGTTGATACATTTATAAGGGCCGTTGAGAAATCTGTATATGAAGACATGTCACTGATGGAACGCAGTAAATACAGTAATTTAACGCATGCTGAACTAGAAGCCTTTAAATGTTTACAACATGATAAGGGTATCACTATTAGGTCATGTGATAAAGGTGGGCTTGTAGTAGTTTTAGACACAACCTACTACACAAATACAATGCAAGACATGCTAGGGACAACTGCATATGAGGAAATTGCTTTTGATAACATCTGCAACTTATTGAAACGAATACATTCTTCTTTGTCAGAGTGTTTACAGTTGGGTATTATTACTAAAAGACTTTTTGATTACTTTAATATTGAGTATCCATTGGTTCCCAGACTCCATGGTTTGCCTAAGATTCATAAAGACCCTTTACGCCCTAAATTTCACCCCATTGTGGCTGGTGCAGGATGGTCCACTGAAGCTATATCTATATACTTGGACCATGAACTGAAACTTATACTCTCTAGATATGAGAATGTTCTGAGAGACACAGAACAGTTTTTGAGAGAATTATATGAATTCAGTTTGAAAAATAATATTACTAAGGATTGGCACTTTATCACAATGGATGTCAAAGCACTTTTCACTTGTATTCCTAACACAACAGGGCTAAGAATACTCAGAAACTTGTTAGTAACTGACAATGGAATGGAGGTGGTAAAAGCAGATTTATTATGTTTTCTTTTAGAAATAGTCCTTGATAACAACGTATTTCTTTTTAATAACAAGTACTATAAACAGAACATAGGTATAGCAATGGGTACTAGCTATACCTATGCTAACCTTATCATGGTTGCTTGGGAGCAACTCTATTAGGTCACCAAAACGTTCTATTTTATAGGCGTTTTGTTGTTTATTGTTTGGAATGGCACAGAAAGTTGCAACACTTTGCTTAACCATGTTAACTCCACCAGTGAATTTTTGAAATTCACTGCAAACAACTCAGAAATTAATTTTCTGGATGTTACTGTATATATAGAAAGTAATTCTTTGAAAACCAAATTGTATAGAAAACCCTGCTACCGCTTCTCCTTTTTACATCATGACAGCATGCACAACCCCAGTTTGTTCAACAACATTATTAAGGGACAAGCCATGAGAATTTCAAGGCTCTGTTGTGAAGATACTACTTTTAACAGTGAACTAGTAGAGCTTAAACAAGGCTTTATGAACAGAGGATATGAAGAGTTGGAAATTAATAAAATTTATGCACAAATGGGTAACCTTAGGAAAACAAGAGCTAAACCATTCTTTTCTTCAGTGATAGAAGGGTCTAGGTACAATAAGCAGGTAGACATTACTCCTTCTATAATAATACCATATTGTAGTAACTTCTCACAAATACAGAATATTGTGCATGACAATTGGCACATTTTATTAGTAGATGAACAGACACACAAGTTAGTGGGAGATGCACCTAGATTCACTTTCAAAAATAATAAAACATTAAAACAGTCACATTGTTACAAGAATAATGAAGCAAGAGTATCTGAGACAATATTTTTTAGTACCAATAAATGTGGAAATTGTGCTTTTTGTTCCTACATTGATGAATCGAGATACTTTAAGCATCCTGATACAGGACATTTATGGGAGCTTAGATGTCAAGGGAACTGTAATAGTAGAAACGTTGTATATGTGGGCCATTGCACTGTATGTTTCTCATACTATATAGGGAAGACCAATAGGTCTCTTCGAGAAAGGATAAGAGATCATGTTTATAGCATTCGTAGAAGAGAGGAATACAGTGCTATAGCAAAACACGTCATTCAGGAAGGACCTGAACATTCGTTTTTATTTCAGATTTTACATATACAACCACATAATAATCGCTTAGGTAACATTATCAATGACACTGAAAATGCAGAGTTGAAATGGATTCTAAGATTAACAGAGGGAGGGGTTTGAATGATACAATATCTATAAAACCAGCTTTAAATGCTAGGAAATTGAGATAACCTGCCCCCATCTGCTGTATCTACATGTATATAGGTATTTGCACAATTATTTTATTTTATTATATTGGTATACCATATTGTATTATATTGTTTTTAAGAAACTGAAAGTAAGCTTTCTGTGACATACTGTTTGATTGATTTTTTACTTGATGCTTAGCTCTAGTAGTTACTCATTAACTGAGCTTAATTGACTAATTGCTTAATAGACTATACCGTGATGCATTGTATTTAAACAGTGTTTTTTTGTAAGATTTTTAACGTCTGAAGAAGCAGATTGTGATTCCACGTCCTGTCTTGTTTTATCAATAAATTGCTGGTGATTTTAAGAAATTTATCTACGTGAATACTTTGGATTAATTTCATTGTTGCTGAATATACTCAATTTCCTGTTGCTGAATACATCCTTGAGAACATCTTCAACTGCTTGCTGCTTCTTGGGTTACCTGTTTGAATACAACAAGGGACTTTCACTATCATTTCTCATATATATATATATATATATATATATATATATATATATATATATATTTATATAAGAAAATCACCTAGATTACCCGTAGCTATTTTTGTAACAATTTCATTAAACCATTACAAATACCACCTAGATTACCCGTAGCTATTTTTGTAACAATTTCATTAAACCATTACAAATACCACTGAGACTAAACTGGCATATTTCCCTACTAAAACATTATCGAGTTTTTTATAAAGAACCCAGTACTTTACATATGGATATCATACAAATAGTTTAGCAGATTTTATAAAATCTCTCAGTCAGAGTAGCTGTTTTCTGTTTTTAGAACTGTTTTAAGGAACATTTACAGTTCACAATGCTGAATTTCAAATCTTAATCCCAGCAATGATTCAAACTTCCTTGTCTCCTGAATATTAAATTTAGAGCTGCAAATAAATTATACATTTCTCAGTTTACTTAAAGGCATGGTAAAGAGAATTGTTTCCAAACTTCTACATTAAAATAAGATGGAATGTGTTCCTGTGAGGGAGGCAGCTGAGACAGGTTGTGCACCTCTCATGTTGAAACATGAGCAATACTTAGGAAAATTAAATATTTACACCATGACTTGTAGCCCTGCATGAAATAGTTGTTGTAAAAAGATGGCACCTCATGAAGTCTGAGGCTCATTTTCTTTTCTCTAGTTATGTCTTAGTGTTGCCTCCAGGCATTTCTCTAGTTACATCCCACTGATGCCTCTGGACATCTAATATTGCCTATTCATATTTGCATTAATAATTAGAAAAAAAACAGGCTGCATACAAGTTATTGAAAGATTAAATGCTAAAAGGTACACGATGGACAATACAACTGCTTTAATATTTGGCCTCTGTCTAGTGCAGGTAAAAAATAACAATTGTTCATATAATTTTTATTTATACCATCATAAATGTAATATTTCTTTAAATATCTAAACAGTCAATTGGCAGAGACAGAACTGGCAAGCCTCATATGAAAGTTCTCAGCTAGATGGGCAAAATGCTGCTGATGTAATATATGCAACTTGAGTGGTTGCCGAGATATTTTAAGTTGTTTATGGGATATTACAAACTTAATAGTTGCTGTGTTCGCTGTGACTTATAAAATCTAGTTTAAGACCAAGAACCTAATGAATGCTAACACTATAATAATAGCTTGTGCTTAAGAGTTTCCTCAGGATTCAGCAAGCTCTGCATGGAGTACAGGAATAGTGCAAGAGCTGCTGCAGACAGTATGGCCAACGAGCTATCCAGGAACGAGTTTCCGGGATGTGCATGAGCGCTCCTACACTATTAGTGCACAGACACCACTGCCATATGCTAATTACCCCATTTGCTGGTGAAAACCATGCAAATGAGGTAAATTAGTAATCCAGGAAGCAGGCAGGCTTATGTGCAGGAATAATGTAACCTGCAGAAATGTATTCAGTTACTAACAGAATACATTTCTGCAAATTACAAAACGGAGGCATGACAACTCCAAAGAAAGTATGTATTCAATGTAGTAGGCATGCCAATGGCCAAATATATGGCCATTGGCAAGGGAAAGAGTTGCAAAATTATAAAAAATAACTTTTTTGGCCGATTTTGGCCGTTTAAGCGTACAACAGTGGTGTGCAAACAGGATCAGCCCGAAAATATGAAAAAAGTTGGAAATAAGCTTTTAAACCCAAATCAGCACTTTGCCATGATAGTCAAAAGCATGCATAAGACAACCATACCAGGGAATAGTGGTTGCTAAGGGGGAAGGCTCAATGTGTGAGTGTGGTAACTATGAATTAGCATTCTGTTTTATGCAAATGAAGGGACTGATACTGAATCACAGAATTCCTCTCAGTGTTAGCTTGCACCCAGCCATGTAGGTGCAACAATACCATGGTATAAGTATAAGAGGTAAATGACCTCATAAGAGGGAGTGACATGCATGCTGTAAGCTTACTGGAGCTCTGTGGCCTGTCTTTGCCCTTAGCTAAGCACAGCTAAGGAAGGGGGTGTGTCTGTGGCTGCCTAGCAGTGTTTACATTGCCTAAAATGGGTGTGCGTGCCGCATACTGGGTTTAAAAAAAAAATAAAACACAGAAAATAGCAGCTCTGTTCACATCTGAGCACTGGGTATGTGGGGCACGCCTTGGGGCTTAAATTGGAAGGCAATGGGAATGGAAAACAGCAGTAGGAAGGCAATCAAGGAGAACTAGCATAGCTAGCATGTGAAATGTATCCGAATCAGCCAGTTACACAGGCAGCAGCCCAGCACAGCACACTACAATAAACTATGCAAACACCTTTCACTCTGGCTTTTCCCACAAACTCTACACCACCGGTGTACACAGATGGGGAAATTTTACCTGACAAAACTAACAAAATGTTAGGTGCTGCTGTTGCTCTCATACATCAATATGTGGAAGAGGCTGAGGGTGGTGAGGATGTGAATGCTGATGACCAACCCACAGTGAGGAGGAGGAGAAGAGTGCACAGACCCAGGGTAACCTACCAGGGGCCACATGAGCTGGAGAGAGTGGAACACTATAGGGTGGACAGGGACATTCTACAACAAATGTTTGAGCTGTGCTGGCCACGCCTCACACACAGAACCAACAGAGGGGAACCCATCTCAGTGGATACCAAGGTATATGTAGGGTTAAGATTACTACCCACAGACATCTTCCAAAGGTCAACTGGGTATATCATGGGGATCTCACAGGCATCAGCATCCAGGGTACTCCACCAACTCCTGGATGCCATGTCAGCACATAACGGTGAGCACATATATTTCCTCAACACCTGTGAGGCATTAACCAGCAATATGCATCTCTTCCACAAAATAGCAGAATACCCTGAGGTAGTGGGTGCTATAGACTGCATGCACATAAACATCAAATCAGCATAGGGTGAACAGGGTAGGGTCTACATAAACTACAAGCGCTTCCCCTCCATCAACTGCCAGGTCATGTACAATGCCCAGGGCATTATCTTGAATGTGTGTGCTGGCAGCCCTGGAAGCAATCACAACTCCCACATCTGGCATATGACACAGCTGTACCAGATATTTGCCAGTGGGCCATCCCATATGGCCACCTAGTGGGGGATGCTGGTTACGCACTAGAGCCTTGGCTGATGACACCTATCAGAAATGCACACACACCCAAACAAGAACTCCATAATGAGGCACACACACAAACCAGAATCTTAATAGAGTGTGTGTTTGGGATGTTCAAGTCACGGTTCCGCTGCCTGGACATATCCGGTGGAGCCTTGCAGTACTCTCCAGCTACATGTACACAAATGTTCATTGTATGTGCCATTATACACAATATGATCTGACAGAAACAGCTGCAGCAGGAACCGCACAGGGCAAGGCCACACAGCCCCCCACCATTGCCAAGGCCATCACAGGCACAGAGGGACTTGGAGGAGGAACAACCTGAACCTGCCATGTAGGCAGAAGGAGGCATGCCCAGTATGCCGAGGCTTTGGCAAAGAGGCAACTCATAGCACATACACTGACACGGTAGGGATCCACGAAATGGTACCTCTCTCTTACTCACACATACAGTTAAAGGGATGCCAAACATGACAATACCTGTGCTTTACCATGTATAGGGAGTGTACTATGTGTATCCAACATAGTAAGCCCTCCAGCACTGTCCTCAATACTGGCACAGCCACAAGGTAAGTCACTCTTCCTGTCAATTGCTGAATGGAGTAGTATGTTCTGCTAGTTATATCCATGGCATGGATGTGAGCATGCAAGGGAATCAGGTGGCTGAATAGGATGGAAGCATCCAGGACAGCATGAAATCCATAACCAATACTGGTGTCAACAAAGTAGGCAGTACTAGACAAGGTGATAAATCCCACTGCAGTACATGTTGTGGCCCAAATGTGTGTCCATAGGACACACATATGCATGTCAGTGAGGCTCACATGCCCAACACCAGCCTCAGTCAGCAGGACAGGTGTAGATGACCATAAAGAAAGGATGTGCTAAGGCCTGCAATTGGGTGAGCAGCCCCCTCCAGATCTACACAGACAGACTACAACAGGTCTGGCAGTTGTATGTTAGATCTGAAGGTAAGAAGTCTGAAACTGAAATGTAGGTCAATAAAACCTAAGCTCTGTACTCTACTGATATGCCTTTAGTCTGCATGATAGGTCAGAATACAAAATGAAATGGAAGCCAACAGAGTACCTGAAATACCAGTACAGTCATAGCAAATGTTTACAGTTGTCAGGTATGACCCCTTCCTCACAATCCTATGTAGAAATGCAGTAACATGTACGTGAGGGTTTAATAACAGTGGAGCACAGATTACCTGAGCTGGCCCAATTTACAGGATAGATTGTTGCATGTGTACAATATGCAGGGGTCCATTTGTTAGGTTGCTGTGTGTTCAATATTGTCTGGAAGTGGACATCATGTAGGCATGGAGGGTTGTCTCTTGGTGGCCTATGGCCAGTACTGTTGATAACAGGGCCATGTTCCGACAACTGCAGTGGCAACCACAATGCATCTCAGCAATACCCATGTCAGCAGTCATCCATACTCACTGTCCAGATGTCAATATCTGTCACCATCTGAAATATGGACATGCCATGAATGTGGGCCCAGACATGCACACAATACACAGGTGGAAGTACCCTAGACATAGTACATAAAATGTAACTGTCAACTGCACACACCTTTGGAATTGTACATACAGGTTAGCAGCACATTAGTTGTCTGTGTGGTATGGAATACTGATGTAGTCTGGCCAATCAATGGCAGACCACATAAGGCACAGTTATGAAGTAATGAGAGACTGCCTATGTCCCCTGCATAAGGCAGCATAAGGGGAATGTCCCAGGTATATCTGTGAGTCAGCTGCATGAAGCTTCCATATCACACATGCATTCAGCTCACCTTACCATTAGCCGCAGGTGTATCACAGGTCATATCCCTGCTGTTGGGAATGAGTACAGTATGACCTCCACTTCTGTATGGGAATAACACCAGAATGCAGCATGCTGAAGTGGTGTCCCATGCAGGTGTGTCCCTAGCTGTAAGCAGCACCCTGCCAGCATCCAGACCAATGGATTAATATGGACAGGAACTCTTGCCATTAACACCTTGCACACTTACCCTGTCACCCCAGGGGAATCCAGTGGCTCGCAGCCTGGGAATGTAGGAGTGACAGAATGCACTGTCCTGCTACAGATGGCGCGCATCACTACCAAATGCCCTACCATCCTCTGTCAAAGGCCTGTGTTTCACCCAGACTGACAATGTATGTTATCTTATGGGGTCCCAACTAACAACATAACACAGTCAACAGAACACAAACGCAAGGCCATGTTGACAAATCTCAGTAGCATGCTCACCATGTCCTACTGCATGAACTGTTGACCAACCCCTAAATATTGCTGAGATGAAGGGACACCTATAGAGATACTTCTCAGATATTCCTCACATAATGTTAGGAAGAGAATAGAATAACAGAGTGGGGGTGTAGAAGCATGGATGTCATGAAGTGTGTGAAGTCTGAAACTCTGATGTGTGCCCATACTACCCCTGTCTGAAAACCCAGTAATGGGTGGCTACAAACCTACTTGCAAACCACAATGTGAAGGGAAACTGACCAGATATATGAGCCCTGCCTCTGGGTATCCTGGGTGAATCTGTACAGCTGAGAGGTATGGCCACAGCAGGATATGGCCATTCTGTTACGTCGATATATGTACAAGCAGGGGATCCTCAGCCATAACAGTACCAAGGTGCTGGACCATTTACATGGACCCATCAGCAAGTATCTGCAGCTACCCCTCCAGAATGACATGAGTGTGCAAGAATATGTAGGCGGCAGACCACAATACTGGACACAGCTTCATTTATCTTGTATTTCCCAGGAAATAACTATGAGCAAATAAGTATATCTGTCAGTAGTTGATGATATAATACATCACAGTGTAAAACAGTACATATGTCTGAGTATCTCTGCTAACACCAACCATGTAAGACAAGCCGTACAGACACAATAGTTACAGTATCCCACTATCTGTCACCCATTGTGACTCCATATTGTCAACCTATCTACAGATATCCTGCAGAAAAGGGTTGCTAGCTGTAGGTGTAGAACACCAAATCCTGGACTGGAGTGCAACCTACCGGGAATGGATTCACACACTCATTACAGAAGGTCATACTGGGCATACTCCTACACTTAGAGAAATGAAGCCCATGTCTGACAACACAGTGGACTATCCATATCTGTCAGTCGTAGATGTCTGTGCACACACACCACATTGTACACCATTCATGCTTTGCACACACATTGGATAGGAATTCTCACACATATCCAAGACCAACACACAATAATATGTCAAACATACACACACAGAGATGTGGGGAAGAGAGAGACAGACAGTGACAGAGAGATTTCCATCATGAGGCCTGACCCACCCAACACTCATCCAATTGGCCGATATCACATGATGTGCTGATGTCAATCACTGTAGACATTGCTTTTGGCAGCCCTCAGCCCTATAGTGTCTCTGGTGCTTGTGATAACATGATAGTAAAAATCAGTATTCATCTAGCATTTGTATACCCAGTCCTGTCAAATGTAAAGTTGTGTGTGACTGAGTGTGTGTGTGTGTTTCCAGAGGAATGGTTTATGGCCCATTCCTACATACTGCACTTCCCATTGCCCATATTAGCACTCCTGCTAATGTCAGTCACCTTGAAATAACCCCCTGGCCAAGTCTAAACCCAATAAGCTGCATGGCACTTGCAATACATGTGTAATACTGTAGTGTACAAAACTAGCCAGGCAGGAGTTCTAATCCCAAACATGAAAACTGTGTGTGTGTGGAAATAAATGATTTTGAGGCCATTCACAGTCACTACAACTCCCATTGACCTACCTTACCAAGCTTGCTGATGTCAGTCACCTTGAAATAACCCTTTGGACAAATGCTAGTTCCATAAACTCTGTAGCAATTGTGATAAATGCGTAATACTATAGTATAGCATACTAGTTAAGTAAGAATTCTAATCCTTGAGATGGCAACTGTAAAACTCTCTGTGTGTGTTTTTGTGTGAAGAAGCATGATTTTCTGGCCATTCACAGTCAATACACCTCCCATTGCCCTACTTTAGCAACCCTGCTAATTTCAATCACCTTGAAATAATCCTTTGGACAAGTACTAGCCTGTTAAGTGCCATAGCACTTGCTGTAATGATTTAATGCTATAGTGTAGCATACTAATTAGGTAGGAGTTCTAGTCACAGACAGGGTAACTATGAAACTCTGTGTGTGTGTGTAGACATGAATGATTTTGAGGCCATTCACAGTCATTACACCTCCCATTGCCCAATGTCCAAGCCTGATGATGTCAGTCACCTTGAAATAACCCTTTGGAGAAAAGCCATTCCCATAAACTCAATGGCACTTGTGGTGACTGCATAATACTCTAGTGTGGTATACTAGTTTGGTAGGAGTTTAATTCTCTAATATGTCAACTGTGTGTGTGTGTGTGGATATGAATGATATTGAGGCCATTCACAGTCACTACACCTCACATTGACCTACTTTAGCAAGCCTACTGATGTCAGTCACCTTGGAAATAACCCTTTGGACAAAGGCCAGCTCCATCAGCTCTCTGGTGCCTGTGATAACTGTGTAATACTATTGTATAGCATACTAGTTAAGTAGGAGTTCTAATCTCCTAGATAGCATCTGTGAAACTCTGTGTATGGAGATGAATGATTTTGAGGCCATTCACAGTCACTACACCTCCCATTGCCCTACTTTAGCAAGCCTGCTGATGTCAGTCACCTTGAAAAACCTTTTGGACAAGTGCTTATCCCATAAACTCTTTGGTGCTTGTGATAATCTTTGATGATACCTGATTTTATGGACATTCATACTTACTACTCTTCCCTTACCTCTCCTTTAGCACTACTGCTGATGTTAGTCACCTTCAAAGATAACTGTGGAGAGCTCACCAACATGTAAGCTCTATGGGGCATGCCATAAATGTGGAACACTGTAGCAGCAATAACTGCATAGGTATGGGTTTGAATCTCACCTGTGGCAAGTGTTTGTGTGTATGCATATGTATGTCTGTACCCCAAATATGTTGGCCCCATTTACACCCAGTACACATTGCAGAGCCTGACATTAGCAGTCCGGCAGATATCATCCACCTTAGAAGTACCTGTTGCCAACCCTAAGCCATGTCAGGTCAGTGGTGCATGTGGTAAATGTGTAACATAATGCTCCATAAAGATTGTTAGATAGAGGTTTGAACCTCACCCCTGGTAAATGTAAATGTGTATGTAGGGTAGAGTTATTTTTGAGATCTCTCACCCACTACATCACCCAATGCCAGTATTTACAAGGGCTGGTGATGTTCCTCACCTTAGAAGTACCTTGGGGCAAAATCCATCCTATACGCTCTGTGGCGTGAGTGATAAATGCAGTACACTATAGTTGCTATACATAGCTAGGTCATTGTTTGACTCTCTTTACTGGCAAGTTTGTGTGTGTTATCAGTATCCTGTATGGAGGTTGCTGTGATTGTGTAATAACAGGATCCACTGCATGGCAGATTTTGCTAAATTATTATGTTGAGGACATATTATATATCACAATGTCCACCTTACAAGGACAACAGATGTCAAACACTGGAGAGGTCAGTGTAGACAATCCATAGCCCTACATGTGATATTATGGATTGGTGAACAATATAGGCAACCCTTCTATTACAAAGAGAACACTCTCCACCCATGTTTCATACAAAAACAAACTTGGTTAGGCGACAACCACTATATTGGCAGTTCCCTGGATATTGCCTCACAGATAATAACCACAGTGTGATTGCAGTGGACTACATGCCTGTTGACCACAACAGTGCCACTGGCATCAAAAAGTACTTTGATGTGTCACATCTCCTGACTGTGTGTTATCCAGCAAGTAAAAAGACATGGCACACTGTTCCATCCATGCAGTAGGCAAATAAATACTTACAGTGGCCCTTTTGCTGCATGTTCCCCACTGGATGCCTGCAACAACTGTAGAGTCTGCAAATGTAACCCACAAAGGGAATACCCTGCTTTATACACATGCCCTGTATGGACAGACACCACTAACTCCACTGAATATTTGTATCATGCTGTCAATGTAGGTGCAAGCACGACCTCAGTTACATAGCCAGGTCTCACCAAATTAAGTCAGGACTGTTACATCAGAAGATAACAATCTGTCCACACAACATGCCCAGAGATCTCAAGTACACTTCCACATGTCAAAGAACATGCATGTGGGACATGTGCACCACCCAGACACTGTCCATGTTAAAGAATATAGATCACATACATGGGAAGCAGTACACATCACTGGCCACCTACAATAGTAACCGAGATGAATGGATGGTGAATACAATACCCACCACTGGGGACCACTCCAGGGACTACACCCCTGAGCCACACTGGGGACAATTGTCATGTGGCCTGATGCCAAGGTTTTCCCTTTGCCTACCCTTGTACAGCCTTTAGGCACATTCACCTAATACACACCTGTGAAGTAATGAACCTATGCATCTCAGTACTGGCAAATGTGTTAGTGTGTGTGTGTGTGTGTGTGTGTGTGTGTGTGTGTGTGTGTGTGTGTGTGTGTGTGTGTGTGTGTGTGTGTGTGTGTGTGTGTGTGTGTGTGCGTGTGTGTGTGTGGAGATAAATGATTTTGAAGCCATTCACACTCACTACACCAACCATTGCCCTAATTTAGCATGCCTGCTGATGTCATTCACCTTGAAATAACCCTCTGGCCATGTTTCAGCAGGTACAAGCAAGGAAAATCTGAGAGTAATGCTACTCAATGCTAGAAGTCTAAATCTCAAAATACATTCACTCGAGGCACTTCTTAAAATGGAGAACATCAACATCTGTGCAGTGACAGAGACCTGGTTCAAGGATCCAGGGAGCACCCCTGCATTACCAGGCTATAATTCATACCACACCTTTCGGCCACCTAACCTGGACCGAAACACTAAAGGTGGAGGTGTGTCCATATTCATTAAGGATATCGACACCTCCAGGCTAGTTGCTCAGCATAATGCATCCAAGATTATCCAAGTGCAAATAACTCTGGGCAAGACTACAATCCTAATTGTAACTTGGCACAGATCTCCCAGCATGCCCCAGGATTCCCACTCCTCATTTCTTGATACACTGGAAAATATTAGGGTACAACCTAACACCCTAATAATGGGCAATTTCAACTACCCTACTATTAACTGGGAAAACTACTCATGTACCATCTCTTTTGCTCAACGTTTTCTGGAATTCATAAATTCCAATGCCTTGGATCAACTTATCCACACCCCCACCAGGGGCAGCAATATCCTAAACCTGGTCATTACCAACATGGGCAACCAGTGTTCCACACCAGAGGTCAATTCCTTGTTGGTCGGATTTGACCACAAGCTAATCAGCCTAGACATTCACATCTGGCCCCCACCCCCCATTAGGGAAACCACTGTAAAAATTTTCTCCAAAGCCAGTTTCACGCTTCTTAAGATAGAAGTGGAAAACTTCATGACACTCATGCAGACGAACAATAGAGGTACGACTGCTGAATCCTACACAAATGCACTTTATAAGCACTTAGATGAGTGCATGGATCATGCTATCCCTAACAGAACCAAGATGCTAGAAGAAAGAAACTGTTGCAAAAAGAGTAAAATCCCATGACTGGAAGAGCTCCCTGGTCAGCCTCAGTAAGAAGCTGAGATCCCACATAAAATCCTCCAAAGATAGTTATGAAAACAAAATTGCCACTGATTCTAAAAACAACCACAAAGCATTTTATAGCTATGTCAAGAAGCTCAAAGTCAACACTCAGTTCTGCTCTGAGTTACAGCACAATGGCACTAAATATACAGAACCAGCAGATAAGTTCAGTGCTAGCTTTCAAAAACATGGTAGAGCCAGCAAACAGTGGACAGTAATCTGTTTATTGATGAAGGATGGAGAAAAACAAACTGGTTTCGGCCTTCAGGCCTTCCTCAGTGTCAGATGCCCTACACAGACCATCTCAAAAAACTCCAGTTTTACTCCATTGCATATCACCTACTTAGAGGTGATCTCTGCCTGACATAGAAAGCTATGTCAAACCCAGAGCTGTTGGAACTGCTCCGCTTACAGAAATCCCAATCCCTCCAAGCTACACACTCTAGGGACCTAAACCTTGTCACCACAATAAACAGAACATGCAGGAGGGATAGATTCCTGTCACAGAGACTTCCCATACTCTGGAACAAACTACCTATCTATATCAAACAAAGGTCCTCATTAGCATTCTTCAAGAAAAATCTTGATGATTGGATGGAAATTAGGAAATTCACCCCAGGGATCACCTCTATGGCTCTGCTCGACAGGGGCACTGGGAAATAATTTTCTTGGAAGGCAAAAGCCAGGGTACCTTTTTGGCTAGGCTTGTATAGGTCCCAGGGTCGATAGCCTAGTACCTACCTATGAACCTATGAACCTACAAGCTCAGTGGGGCCTGTGATAACTGCATAATACTGTAGTGTAGCAAACTAGTTAGGTAGGAATTCTAATCCTGATCCTGCCAACTGTGATAATGTGTGTGTTTCTCTGAGAGAGTGTGTGTGTTTCTTCACTGACACCTGATTTTTGTGGACATTCACACTTACTACACTTCCCTTACCCCTCTTTTAGCACTTTGATGATGTCACTCATATTCAAAGATACCTTTGGACAGTTCTCCAACATTTAATCTCTGTGACACGTGCAATATCTTTGTAACACTGTAATAGCAATACATAGTCAGGTAGGGGTTTGAAATTCAGTACTGGTAAGTGTATGTTTGTGTGTGTGTCATCATTATCCTGTGTGGTTGTTGGGGTGATTGTGTAATGACAGGATCCATTGCAGGGTGGGTTTTGCTACATCATTATATTGAGGACCTATATGTCCCAATGTCCACATTACAAGGCCAACAGTTTTCAAACACTGTAAAGATTGTTGTAGACAATCCTCAGCCATAAATGTGTACAGCCATGTGCAATTACTATGTGACAGTATGGATTAGTAAACAATATAGGCAAACATTATAATACCCGGATACCACTCTCCACCCACAGATCATGCACAAACACGCTTGGCTCTTAATCTTACTCCCTTCTTTTCTTACTTTGTCCCTGTCTCTGTCTCTGTCTCTCTCTCTCTCTCTCTCTCTCTCCCTCTCCGGTGGATGTGGAAAAGTACATCTGTTTTGCATAGGCAGCAGCCTAAGTTTTTTAAGTAATGCTCATGATCAGCTAATGGCCTGTGCACAAATTGCAGTCCCCCACTTGCTAATTGCATGTGGAACAAATGTGATATTGTTCCTATAGCCAATTGCATGGAACACACACTCCTATAACTAAGAACTTCATGTGAGTGTTGGCCCTTTTCCTTCACTGTGAGCAGGACTTCATGTGGGTGCCTGGCAAACAGCATCACAGAAGGTAGTTGGAAATACCACTTACAACATACACTGCGGAGACAGGCCAACAAACAGGAGTAGGATGTTCCAGGCATGAGGAAGAATGTATGTATTGCTGTTCTACATTTGAAGTAATGTTGGTTTAACATGGTTTGTGTGAATATGGCTGTTCTACATGATTTAAAGTCTGGCATGACAGTGTTATTTGGTTGAGGAAACTCTCACCTCTAGGGCTATCTGCAGACTGGCCAGAGTTTGGAGTCTTTGATGTGGTGTGTTACTCACACATTTCCTGTCTTTAGAAATGCAGTAGCGTACTCTGATGATTGCAATCAGTACATGGTGACATCAATGTGAGTTACTGACTTCATATCCCTCAGAAGATATATGTCACAACAAACCCTGTTACACCAGTCATTTTCTCAGTTTATCACAGCAATATGTCAATATTGGCCCTGTGTTTGTGCCTCTGTCCCCCAAGTCTGTCACCCTTTGTCCATATGTCATGCAGTAAGAGGTGCATATGTTCAGTATATCATTATTTACTGACATCATATCTGATAACAAGCCAGTGAGAAATCAGACTGCTAGACATGTTATGTATAGTAGGCCTTATATTTGAGGACAAAACCTGGACATTCTGTTGTGGTCTGTGCAGTAGTGAGGTCTGTGTACTTATGATGAATGTTGACAGAGTGTCAGTATTGTGTAGCACTGTATTGTGAATATGTTACTTGGCCTGTGTACAGACTATGGTAGATGTCAGTGTTCTTGGTACTGCTCTATCTGACGTTGCATGCTGCTCCAGTTTCTGGTGCCCTATCAGCATATATGTTTGTAGGGCCAGACTGAGACATGTCCCATACCACAGTCAGGCATCAGACTAGACTGTGTATTGGGCCAGTATATGTAGGATTACTGTGTAAGTGGCAAATATCAGGATGGGTTTGTTCACACAGTCCATATACTGTACTATTAATTAAGCTTACCATAATGTGACCATGACTGTGTTGAGATTGGTTGTGGGTATGCACTTTCACGCTGGTGTCTGTTACTCTGTGCTGTTACATGGCTGTATCACCTGCTATATTTGCAAGTATATGGTTGTATTCCCCCATAGGAAACTTGGGTCAGTGTTGTGGCAGTCTGCCTGTAGATTACACAGTGCTTTGTGACATGCCTAGCAGCTCAGTGTATTTACCTAGTGTGATGTTATGTCCAGATATTTGTCAGATGTACCATTGCCTGGACACCATATGCATTGTGTATTTCTGAAAAAGCAATGGGATGCTGTGAAGATGTATGTCACTAACTAGTGGGAAGTATGTCAGCTTGAGACCTCTGCTCCTGTGGTTAATATGTATTAGGACAGACAGGAGGGAGTGAATGCATCAACTGTGTGAGCTTATCTATTCCAGTATTTGTGTGATATACCCATTTTCATGGCTGTAAACATCCCCTTTGTCAGGCTTGGCCCACACATCTTGCACTAAGGAGTTCTATGTATACCTCTGGACTGACCAGATTGTGTCAGACTGTCCATGTTTATTGGTCATATTTCTGCTGTATTCCACAGGATCATTACTGTGATATGTGTGGTACACTATGATGATCTTATGATGTCGGTCAGTAACTGATGGCATACATGTCAGTATCACAAGTGATTTCCTACACGTCTGTTGACACAACCCCTGTTACTGTAGCAACATTCTACATTTATACCTGCAATACTTACATTACATTCCCTTGCACTAAGAGGTTGCGACTAATGATGCTGAGGTATGACTCCACTAGCTGTTGTGGGCATATGCTTTATATATATATATATATATATATATATATATATATATATATATATATATATATATATATATATATATATGTATATATATATATATATATATATATATATATATATATATATATAAATATAGATATATATATATATATATATATAAATATGTGTATGCACATGGCACATGTGTGTATATATATATATATATATATATATATATATATATATATATATATATATATATATATATATATATATATATATAATATATATATATATGTATATATCCATATCCTTATGTGTAAACATGAGTGTTGTATATACCTTCCCAGATGTATCTCACCATATTTATCTGATATGTGTATATTTAGATACTAAAACATGACTGATTCAACAATATTTTCACTTACAAGTACTAAACAATTGTAGTAGTCAAAGCAGTTGTTCACTACTATTCAGTATGTGTACTGAATGATATATTTGAAAAAACAACAGACATCTTCACAGTTCCAATGGCTTAGTGGTTAACTGCTGTGACTATAGTGTACAGGATCCTGGGTTAAAGCCCTGCAAGGGCTGTTTATTTTGTTGCTAGGCAGAACAAGGGCTGTTGGATACAGAGTGGTTAGGGCAGTTTTAATAAGCTTTAAGCAGGTTTGCGTGAGGTAAATGCTGCTAATGTATGGTTAAATGAATAAGCACTTACACCGTGTAGGCTTCACTTACCAGTGCGCAAATGTGCTTAGCATTTACATTTAAGCAATGCTTACACCTGCTAAGCATAGCTCAGCCCTGGTAACCATTGATCACATTCCAGTCTGATAAAATAGCAGGGTAATGACATCTTTAATAAGTGTGTTTAATTCCATGTACATAACATGCTTCTATGTGCTGTCATTACAGTAGCAAGGCAAAGCAAGTTTGATGTCCACCTACAAGCAAATATTAATAAAACATATAAGAAACTTGGCATGCTATATTGCCACAATCGGTTTATCTCTCCCTACACCAAACTAATACTCTCTACAACATACCTTATCTCATCCCTCCTATATGGAGCGCCACTCCTTACTAACCTACAATCCTCCCTCAAAGCAAAACTCTCCTCCTGTTACAATACAATTTCAAAATTTGCAACAAGCCACAGATCTTCTACACAGCACTGCACTGCCCTTCACAAACTTAATTGGCTAGAACTACCCAACTACCTCACCTATATTTAACTTACCCAAGCACACAAACTTATTGATTGCTCCGCTATCTGCCCCTGACTTGCCAACACCATTAAAATGCATCTGCCCAATAGATCCCTAAGATCTAACTCCCAAAATCTGATTGAACTACACAAACCTCTCGTCCACCAGGCAACCATCTTCTTTTCTTCTCCCTAGCTCACCTGTGGAATTCTCTCCCTCCACTAATCCATATTACTAGCAACTTCTCTTCCTTCAAAACCTTACTCCACTCCCACCTAACATCCCAATGGGAATGATCCTGTTCCTATCCTGCATAAAGTCCCCTAACTTAAGCTACAGCCCAGGATCCAGTAAATCTGCAAACTTCCTCCTATGATTTCTTAACTCTGATAAGCATCTGTTGGAATCATCAGATTTGTATATAATTACAATTGTATACACTTTTATAAGCATCTGTTGCAATCAACAGATTTTGTATATAAATATGATTGTAGAACACTTTTATTTTCTTTTTTAAAGAATGCCTGCTTTTGAATTTCACTAATGCCATTTATTACCTGTATTACTGTACTATCCATTTTTATAGCTTGCTTTCTAATTAACTTGTATTTGTTTGTTTCTTCATTTTACTGGAGCTTTTCTCCCCAGGACTCCATTGAAAATGGGCTCCTAGTGGCCCAATAAAAAACTGGAAATAAATAAATAAATAAGGGATGTGAGTATACTGTATGGGACACCTGAGTATACATGGCTAGTGCAACAATCTTTTCTCTTTGTATGTGCTTCATACACGGGCAGTATCCCAGGTTATATGCAGTCACACTTGCATGTATTTTATCATTATGTTACCACTTTTAACAGTGCTTTTCCAAGTAAGAGCAGATTGTAGTACTGGAACCATATACCCCTGCATGCAAAGCTGGAGTCTGAGTACTGACTATCGTGTTCTTGGTGTGTGAGCTGTATGTTATTAACTACCTCCTACTGGATATTGAGCTGATATGTGGATATTAACTGTAGACTACTATGTGTTTAGGGCATGTGATTGAGGGCTGCTGTCATGTAGTAATGGCATACCTATCAGTGTCAGAACATGCTTGGGTGCAGGTCTTTAACCCAGACACTGTCTATGCTATGTAAGATATGCTGCATACATGTCAATTGTAGCACCTCACTGGCCTTCTGAAAGAGAAAACAAGATGATTGGATGTTGATTTTAGCTGTCACCCTGGGGATCACTTAAGTGGCATCAGTTGATAGATGGCCTGCTGACAAATGTCAGGTGGCATGAACCAGTGTACCCACATGCCCTACTCTTCGAATCCCTCCATGGGCATTAACCTGGTACACAACTGGGAACACCAGCATATGGACCCCAGTGCTGACAAATGTGACAGTGTGCATTACTGAGAATAACAGTGTCTGTGTGTTTGTCAACTTGTAGTTGACAATACCCTGAGGGCTTTCTCACCCACTACAACCCCCCATTGCCATACTTAGAAATGGCTGCTGCTGTAATTGACGTTAAATGTACCTTGTTACACTCTTCACCCTATGAGCTACTTAGAGCTTGCAATACCAGCATAACACTTTTCTACAAATGGGTAGATAGGCGTGGGTTACCCTCTGAGTCCTGGCAAGTGTGTGTATATGCGTGAGTGTGTATATTTGTAGGAGACAGCATTCTGAGTCCACTTTCTCCAAATACAATAAACTTTGCCATACATTATAAGGGATAGTGATGTTGTTGACATTAGGAAAACCATGACAAACCCTCACCCTACTATCCCTGTGGCATGTGCAATAAATGCATATCCCTGTAGCAGCACTGATTAGATAGACAAGGGGTTGTTTTGCAGTCCTGGTAAATGTGTGATTGTGGGTATGTCAGAGCATTATCATGGGTTTCAGTGAGTACAATATCCACTGTTGAGTGTGGGTGCAGGGTATACTGTCTTTACACCACGGTACCCTCAGTACATGTCCCAAGGTCCACTGTATGAGGACTGCTGTCACCATCAACCATACAGGTAATTGACTACACTATCCAGCCCAATGATGCATGTGCTGTGTGCAAATTCTCTGTAACAGAATGGACTCACTGATAAGGTATTTAGCACTGCTAAACCCAGGTCTTCCAGATGTGTCTATGACTGTTATAAGTTTGTCAATGTGTATATGACAGTATGTCATAGTATGTATTGTTCATGGGGGGTGTACTGGGTGTTAATGAACAATACATACTATAACACCCAGTACACCCCCCATTTACCATATTATACAAGGCCTGGTGATGTTCTTCACTTAACAGGAAACTCGGGACACACCTCACCCTAAAAGCTCTGTACATTAGTAGCAGTAAGTACCTAGGTAGGGGTTCTACTGTCAGTGTTGCCAAGTAAGTGTGTGTGCATATGAAGGGATCTACTTCAGTTTGCAGAAAATATATGTCTCAGGAGATCATTTGTTCGAGAACTAACTGGCTAAAGGTAACATTTCAAAGCAATCATCTTGTGGAAAAACATTCAAGCAAAACTAGTAGGGGATGTGTACATGCCCTCTTCACCACTGTACAGCTGTACAGTGATACAGGAGTTGGTATATATAATGGGTGTGGTTGTTGTGGCCACAGGCACCAACATTGGGGTTATTGTTGTGGGTAACCCCCTGCTTAGTGTGCTGTTATACTGCACAGTTTATGTTAACAGGTTAAGTAGTTGTTAATCACACTATGTGTGGTTCTATGCCACCCCACACCTTCCAAAGTGGGAGGCTGTGCCACACACACCAGCACACCTATATTTACCAACTCCAGGATTGCACTACTTTGGGGAAGATGACATATACCCTGCCAGTACCATTGTCAATGACATCAAACTGGCAAACTGATTATTTCCTGATGTGATGTTTTGGAAATTTGGTCTGGGTGGAATTACATAGGCCAAATGAGTTCACTGTAAAATGAAGTACATCCATGTGAACAGTATTCTCTGTGTATTGCATCAACACCAAAACTTGTGTGTGTCTGTGTGTGTGTGTGTGTGTGTGTGTGTGTGTGTGTGTGTGTGTGTGTGTGTGTGAGTGTGTGTGTGTGTGTGTGTATGTTATTCACAGACATTTGGTGTGTGCCGCACTGTACACTTACAATTGCCCACTGTAGAAGAGCTGCTGACATCAGCCACCATGCACTCACCTGTATACACCCCTCAGACCTATCAGCCATGTGGCACATGCAGTAACTGTTATACTGACCTGTTACCTGTGTTTATTTGTACCCGGGATATGACACAGTCAATGTGTCACCACAGTGCTACACCCCTTGTAGGACAGGGCAGCAGACCAACATCCTGCAGACACATAGACACCTAGAACACAAAAAGAATACATTATGGAGACCGCAATCAGTCAGTGTTAATAACGGCTATAATGCATCATGGCTGGACATCTATACACCCTGATGTGTAAGCATTAATCATTCCAGATGAAAACACATTCAACAGCATTACATTGCTAATCCTTAGGACATTCACCCCTGGTATCAGAATCATATCCACACATCCCTGCATTGATGATATGGATGACAAGAATGTGGCACAGGTATCATCATATGCACAGGGTGTTTCGGCAGGTTTGCCAGAGGCCTAGTTTGAGCCATTTGGTTGTCATCATGTGTGTGGGTTAGGGGGTTCTTTATTAAATGGGCTGTGCAGATGTGGTGTGTGTAGGTATGGAGAAGCACTAGCTGTGTTGAAGTGTGTGTGTATGTATGCACACATGTCTGCCATGTGGCTGCCCTATACAGAGATTTGTTGGACAGCTGCAGACTGTACATTGTAGGGTGTACAGTTCACTGTCTCTGGCCACAGACACGGGAACTGTGCCAGCCAGGGGTTTCACAGGCATTACCAGGCAGAAGCCCAGATATGTTACTCTCCCCTGATGATGACAATTGTCCACTGGATACTCATCCCTGCTAGGACTGGCCACAACAACGTGCATGTGGCCTACTGCATTGTGGTGTGGACAGCACTCCCCCTTACAGTGCTGTTGCTGGTACTGCCATTACAGGAGCAGCCATGTGTTGTTGCACATCCATGTAGACCTCCACTTGTTGGTGTTGCTGACCTACGTCCACATGGCCACTACCCTACTCCCACCACATGCTCTACCACAGACACCACAAGGTTTAGGATTCCCAACATCTCACCCAATTGTCTATCAAGGACCTCTGCAAAATAACGGTGGGCACCTGCAAGATCACGGATGTTGTTAAGTACAACAGAATGACTATCCCTCTGGAGCCTCAGACTCTGTCTGGTGAAATGTTCCATGCATGCCTGTGCCTCCATGACAGCCCAAAACATGCATTTGGTGACACCTGCTGTGGCACTGCTGCCAAGGGAATGATGGCCAGCAGCCCTTATATGAGCACCCCTGTATATCTGTCTGTGTGGTACTTCTCTGGTCATCCAGCTATGGTTGCTGTGTACAGACACACTTGTCATAGTCCCCAAACTATCCTGTCCCATGCTACCACCCACCAATTGTCCCCCATCTATGGCCACTGGTGATGGGGTATGTATGGGTATTGAGACTGTGTGTGGGGATGGGGTGGATAAAAGTGCGATGTCAACCGATGCCACAGCTTCAGCCCTTGACAACACTGCCTGTGCCTCACCATGCCTATCATCATTGTCAGAGTCTGTATGGAAACTAACATCAGTTTGCCTGCAGGAGGGACCCTGACCCACCTCACCACCTGTGAGGGGCAAACAAAAAAATGTAATTTAAGACCTACACATTATGGTTTACCTCTACACACACTCACTCACACACACACACACACACACACACACACACACACACACACACACACACACACACACACACACACACACACACACACAATTACAGGTGAGGTGGCACAAAGATATTACACAGGCCTCTCATTACCCAACAGTCAACATGCATGACATATGGCACTCAACAGCATGCACTGCAGCCATACTCAATCCTTGTTACCAACATTATACATCTCTGTGATGCATGAGTTGTGTTAGTAGATGATGTCCCTTCCCCTGGAACACACTGCACCCATGTACACAGTATTGCTGTGCACTTGTACAGTACACTGGAATGTACTGTTATCATACCTCATGAGTGTACACACCATTGCTGAATGTGTAGATATGTGGCAGTTATGATTGCCCTGTTGCTCACAGCCCCTATGTGTTTGTCTGCCACAGGAAATCCTTTCATATGGCACACCTCATCACAAAAGGTTTCTCATCCAGGAAAAAAAGAGGTCATTGTTCCCCTCTACTCATCACTCATTAGACCCATTATAGAGTAAAATTCCCCTTTTGGTATGTAGCTCACAAGACATCTACAACAACTGGAAAAGCCACAGAAATACCTCACAAAGAGGATTACTGGCCTCAAACAGATGCCCTATGCAGACCATCTCAAAAAACTCCAGCTTTACCCCATCGCATATCACCTAGTCAGAGGTGATCTCTGCCTAACATACAAAGCTATAGGTTCATAGGTTCATAGGTTTATACTAGGCTATCTGCCCTAAGGCATTTATAAGCCTAGCCCAAATTTTTGTGGCTTACGCCACCTCTTATATGAAAAAATACTGTGCCCATTAGTTTGTTGTGCCTCTGTCCAGCAGTGACACAGAGATGATTCCCGGGATAAACCTACGATCTCCCATGCACAGGTCAAGATTTCTCTTGAACAGAGCCAGCGAGGTGCTCTGCCTCACATGGACTGGGATTTTATTCCACAGCATAGGGAGTCTCTGAGTGATAAATCTATCCCTCCAGCACGTCCTATTTATATCCGTGCTAAGGTTTAAGTCGCTTGCTCTAGTGGTTTTGGTGGATTTGGATTTTTTGAGGTGGAGCATGTCCATTAATTCGGGTTGGACATGGCCTTGTATGTCAGGCACATGTCACCTCTGAGCAGATGGTATGCAACTGAATAGAGCTGGAGTTTCTTCAATCTGGCAGCATATGACAGATTTTGGAGTCCCTTTATCCTTTTGGTGAGGAACTTTTGGGGTCTCTCCAATTGCTGCAGATGTCGGGTGAGATACATCCCGAATGGGGCATTGTACTTGATCATTGGTCTGATAAGTGAAGAGTACAGGGGAACAATGACCTCACTAGATCTGGATGTGAATCCCTTCATGATAAGGTGGGCAATGTTGAAGGTCTTTCTAACCACTTTAGCAATGTGAGTGTCAAAAGAAAGGCCACTGTCAACCTGGGTCCCCAGGTCCCTGATAACCTCTTCTGTGCTTAGTGGATTGCCACCTATATGGTAGCTTGGGGTTACCTTGTTTTTCCTGAAGGGTATGACTATACATTTTTTTGCGTTTAACTTCAGGCCATGGCTCTGGCACCAGCTATCTGTTTCCGTGAGTCCCTTCTGAAGGATATCCGTGTCTGATGCACTTTCCACTATAGCGCCCAGTTTGCAGTCGTCTGCAAACTTTGTCAACAAAGTCCTCCCATGTTGGCCTGTACTTCTGAGAAGTAGATGCCGAACAATAGGGGGCCAAGGACCGAGCCCTGTGGGACACCACTTGTGACCGGCTTGGAGTCTGACATAGCGCCAGCAACTCTAACCCTGTGGGTTCTGTCCTTAAGCCAGTTTGCAACCCATCTTGTGACATATGGGTTTACATTTAAGCTGGTAAGTTTTCTACAATACCGAGTGGGGTATTGTGTCGAAACCTTTGCAAGGTCAAGGTAGGCTGTATGGACTGCCTTTCCTCATCAATGGCCTTGGTGACTGTTTCGAAGACGTCGACCAAGTTCAAAAGGCATGATCTGCCCTTGACGAAGCCAAACTGGGTCGGGTCCAATGTCTGCAAGTCCCCTATATCTTTGTTTATGAGCTCCATTATGATCCTCTCCATAGCTTTGCAGACTAGACTTGTTAAGCTTATGGGGCGGTAATTACCAGGGTCCGTAGAGGCACCGCCTTTGTGGAGTGGGACCACAGTTGCTGTACGCCACTCCTTGGGCACGTATCCTGTGGTCAGGCTGAGATTAAACAGCTGCCTTATGTGTGGGTTTAATTCCTCATTTAGCATGGGGAGGGGTATCATCCTGAAACACAACAGTGAACTGAAGCATACATCCAAAGCTCGCTAAGAATGGCTGTATCTGAACACAGTAAAGGTCATGAATTGTGTCAGACATAACCCTAACTCCACAGCAATAGTGAAGCCACTGTGTGACCTCCAAGGGCTGTGCACATAACCCCCACCTGTGGCTAGCTGGTCCCTCCTAACTGCAGCGGCATGCTGATGGGCGGCGGATGAGATCCATGCAGCAATGCTGCATCTGCTCATAATTGCAGTTGTGCAGGCTGACATTGTTTACCCTGTGGATGAGCTCATTCCACAGTTCGGCCCTCTCCTGCAGATCCTGGGCCATGCAGCTGAAGAGGATGGCATAATGGACTATGAGGAACTGGATTATAGCATCATTTTCCAGGGGTGTGTAAGTGGGCAGGCATTCCTGGGACATTGTACCTGGAAGATATAGACATGAAAAAAGGTCAGGGGACCTCATACAGTTGTCCATGTGCACATCAACAGTGGGTATTACTTGCAAATAATCCAGACTATACCATAACACTGTAAGCTATCATGGCTTGTACATCTTGCATTACACTCCTGGTCCTGACCTGTCCAGTTCCCTCAATGTTGGACACTTAATGTCATAATCCACTACACAACATTCATTTCTGTGTAGAGGGATGGCAGTGGTCATCTTCCATGTGGATGATGTGTAGATGGTGACATGAGTGTGTTTGTAGTGTGTGATGGGACTGTGAGCCCATGCCTGTGTTAATGTAGGAGGCCAACTGTGAAGTTCTCATGCCCTATGGAGACTTTCTGTTGTTTCCATCAGTCGGAATTATGTCCATGCTCACCATTGATGTTGGCAGGAGTGTTTGTGATGTGCATATCCCCTGTACTACTGTTGTGGACAAGGTACCACTGTTCCCACATATCCTGTCTGGTGCAGGTTGCCTGTACCATGGGATGTGTGCATGAGGTGTGCTTTACCCCCAGTACAGGTTGACTTGTGTTACTGGCTCTGAGACTGCGTACATATGTGTTGACATGGTTGCAACTGGCCTTGGTGGTTTCCATATATCTGATTTCTAGCCATAGTCAGCCTTACAGGAAGTCACTTGTGAACCTACATGCTTGCTCAGATAGAGATGCACTTGCTTCCAAGCTGTGATCTGAACCTGTGTGTCCCTGTACAGCCACTATAGGAACCTATTTTGTGCTTTGTGTCTTGGTGGTGTCCACCAAGGGGGATTACTCTATCGTTGTTGGAGGATGGTTGCACAGTTAAGGTACTTCTGATTCCATGTAGCCACAGTGGATATGAAGTGTACACACACCTGTTACAATGCATGGAACTTGTGCAATTGGAACATGAACCCACAAAAGCACATCTCAACACAATCCCCACCTATGATGTGTCCTATAGCCTGCTCAATTCATTAGTGAACATAATAACCTGTTCTGTGGAAACATATAGGTTCATAGGTGTGTACTAGGCTAATGGCCCTGGAGCCTTTACAAGCCTAGCCGATGGGATTACCCTGGCATCATGCCACCCAGCCTTAGTTCCCAGTGCCTCTGTCGAGCAAACACTGGAGTGATCCCTGTGGTGAATTTTCTACTTCCCATCCACTCATCAAGATTTGTCTTGAAAAGGTCCAGTGAGATGCTCTGCTTGACATGTATGGGATGTCTGTTCAATAGCATGGGCAGTCTCTGGATTATGAACCTGTCTCTCCAGCATATGGGAAGTAATAGTACAGTAAGCCAGTTTAATGTGTCTGTGCACATCCTAACACTGGTATGTTGTGTAAACACCTGCTGAGATGATTACAGCATCCAGTTGTCTTGGTTTGTACTCTAATTTCATAGCACATCTTGACTTGGCAATGGTTGCACACCTTCCATGAAACAGCTTTGTTTATTTTTAAATAAAATTTTACAGGTTATGGGTCACATTTGAGGTGAGAAATATTTTGACATGACTTATGTGGTCTCATTGGCATACAGCACACAGACCTGGCATTCCAACAGTGGTGTGTACACGTTGATATCCAGTGTATATGGGTGTCGATATAGCTGTTAGTGGTAGGCATGAACAGTGGGTCATAATACAGTTGTACACTTCTCTGATTACTATGTGATATGCATGCCTACTGTAGTAACCATATCAGTGTCATAGCAATGCAACAATCAGTAGCAGTGGACATTTTATTTTGTTGTATGCAGTGACAGTGTGGGCGTTGCCCCTTTACCTTTCCTGTATGGAATACATCCTTCCTGTGTGTGGGCAGCAGTGTTACAGACAGCAGGTAGCTATGCCCTTTACAAAAGGGCTTGTGAACACAGGCCAACTGCATGTTTGTATAAGGTTCCAGACCTAGGGACAGTTTGTGAGTGTTGCTGTTATATGCATTGAATACTGCTAGTTTTACAGGGTTTGTGTGTACATGCTAGTTTTGCATGGAATGCAGTTTGTCTGCATAGGTCTCAATTGTGGGCCTATCCACATGATGGCCAGAGGATTGGCTGTTATGTTTTGTCTGTTCCCCACACAGTTCTTGTCCATGACATATCAGTGGCATTCTCTCCATTGATTGCTATCAGTACATGGCAACATCCATTTTTGTTTCTGACTTCATATTCCTGAGTAAGGGTGTGCTGCCAACAATATCAGTACATGGCAACATCCATTTTTGTTTCTGACTTCATATTCCTGAGTAAGGGTGTGCTGCAACCAATCCTGTAACACCAGCAACTTTCACAGTGTATAACAGCAATATTTCAAATATGGCCCCATGTTTCAGCTTCTGTCCTCCACCTATATACCAGTCTTTGTCCAGAAGTCATGCAGTAGAAGGTTGATAGTTAATGGTGTATCATTATTTAGTGCTGACATTCCTGCTATCATTCCAGTGATGTTGTGGACTTCAACACAAGTTGTGGTGTAGGGTCCATATATATGAGTGTTACAGCTGGACAAAACATGAGTGACCCTGTACAGTCTGGAGGTCAGTATATGGAGAACACTGTTATATGCCCTTGTATGACATTTTATGGGGGAGCGGTATTAAATGTTTTTTACCTAGGCTGTTGCAGCATGTGAGGGATATCAGTAATAAGAAACATTAAGGTATATGGCTGCACATTTTCATATGTTTCACTATGGTAACAGTGGTGGGCTAGACTTTACTGTCTTGTGCACAGTTCTATTTGTCAGTGTAATAGTGATGTTTTAAGTTAAGCATTGTTATGTAACAGCTACATTTACATTGTGACAACTGATACTTTTACCCCTAGGGGGTTGAGTACAGAGTGTAATTGGAAGCTACTGAACTACATCTGTAATTAAGTGTTGATTGATTCTCATCTTCAAGGCAAGTGTGTTGTTTACTGTTGTACTACTCAAAGTATTTAGCCTAGACAGCAAAGTATGTTATGTTTTGCAGATTACTGTATCATATGTTTTCTTTGAGAGGTGCATTAATCAGTCATTATGTATTTCAACCACCTAAATTCTATAAGAAATGGCATAAACAACTGAAATAGTACACAAATAAACATTTATATCTATGCAAACTGAGTGTGGTGTCATGTCCTTTGCATTGTGTGTGGGTATATGTTTCATGCAATAATTCTCATTTGTAGGAAATAATCAGATACTGGCCATTTGAAAAGGTGGCAACTGTAGAAATAATGGCTGTTTGATATGCTGTGCACCCTCTATATAGACTCTCTTTATATATATATATATATATATATATATATATATATATATATATATATATATATGTGTGTGTGTGTGTGTGTGTGTATCATTAGAATGTTTAGTACTTCCACATTGTATATGCACTATAATAGCCTGACTGTTCTGCATGATATGTTAGAGAAATCATACCGCCATCTTACGGCTGAGATAGCTTACTGGTAACTTGTTGTGGCTATGTTATGCAGGGTCCTGGGTCCAAGTCTTGTAAGTGCTGGTTATTTTGTTGGAAGGCAGATCAGTTCAGATGTGGAGGAAGGGATAATGGCAATAATTACAAGAGTTCCCTATTTTGGGCCCCATCACCCCCATTTACTGTGTTTTTTTTCAGATGTTTTGCAGTGAGAGGTTTAGAGTGTGGATCCAATGTCCAAATGCAATACACACACACACACACACACACACACACACACACACACACACATATATATATATATATATATATATATATATATATATATATATACACATATACATATATAAATACATTTTCCCTACTGTTGAATGACTGTGCTGCATGATATGTTTGAGAAAACATCACGCTTGTCTACAGCTCAAATGGCTTAGTGGTAATTTACTGTGCCTGTAGTGTGCAAGGTCTGGGTATGAGACTTGTAAGAGCTGAATATTTTGTTGGTGGGCAGAACAAGGGCTGTTGGCTAGAGAGTGATTAAGGCACTTTTAAGCAGTTGCAAGCTGGTTTCTGTGGGTTTATCCGGTGGTAAGCAATGCTAACTTCCTGTTAAATATGCTTACAGACAGCCTGAAAGTGCTTAATCCATGTAGGCACTGCTTAGTGACGTGCAAACAGGCTTAAACCCACTTACTACTGGTTAAAAGTGCTTACTCCTGCTTACCCCTTTGCTAATTTCTTTAAAATAAAAGAAAACAGGGGTGATAGGAAAGTGGTGAAAAAGGGGGCACAAAGAGGGAAAGACAATAGGGAAAGTAGCTAGGGATGTGCAGGATAGGTATAGGGAAGGTCCACAGCTGTCCATTTCTTCTACAGCAGCAGCTGTGCATATATACTGAATTTAGAGGTAGATTTGGACACTCAAACCCCTGAGAGAGGGGTGAGGACAACAACAATGTGTTGTGAAGCCAGTTAGACCAGATTACATGAGTCCAGTGAACATGTGTGCGAAATGGACAGCTATGTATGGGGTGAAACTTGTTTTTGGGAACAGATTGCTCTTTTTTTTTTTTTTAAGGTGAGAGTGGGATGTTGGGGAAGGATAGTAGCTATATATGGGGAGGTAGGTTGGGTAGGAAGACAGACAAGACAGACAAGACAGCATACAGGGGCAGTATATGACACATGTGGGCGGTAAACACCTTGGACAGGGAGGGGTGTTTGGAAATCGGAAGCCCATGAGCTCCCAAATGGAAACAGTGGGACTGAGGTCCACACCCATGGGCAGTCACCACTGCACCTTCACGGCCCCGAAGGTGGCTGTGCAGGAGGCTGAGCTGGAGGGGTAGTCTGACTCTCTTAATGCACCATGCGGCCTTCAAGCTGGTGTAGCAGATCTCCAAACCCCCTTCGGTGCTCGCTATGCACCAATCCCTGGAACTGGCTTCGGGTGACAGGAAACTGTCCGCGCCCACTCCCAAGTTGGGGAGGAGCCCTATCCCCTGGGTGGTTCTACCCGATGGTGTTGTAGGACCAGCAGATTAGGAGGTCCCAGGGTAGGTCCATTACTTGCTGGGGCCCAGTGCCATGGCCAGATGAGGTGGGAGAGGTGGGTCCGCTGGGACTGGCATTCCCAACCATGCTATGGTGTTGCAATTTTAGAACATATGTGGATAAGTAATAGTCAACTCAATGCAGGATTAGTTATAACAGCATGCATAGATATTCCCATTAACCCAAAACACCAGATTTGGAACAGTTGCATAGCAACAAGAACTCATCCATATATGGAACCACAGTGGCCAGTACAATGGCATGCAGGTTACATTGATAGCAACAGGCCACCAATGATAGTATTTCAACATAGAACATTAATAGAAACACATTTCAATATTTGTTAAACAATAGGACATATGTCCCAACAGTAGGTTTGGAGTAAACATACCCATTGATTTGTGTGTTTAGATTATTGTTGCAGATATGGAAGGGGCGACAGGGAGAGAGATGTCAATTAACAACTTATATATCCTTGCAGTACTCACAACTTTAATGATAATTGCTCTAATCATTACTCTACAGGTAATATTACAATACCTATGACCTTTGTTTGGGTAGTAGTATGTTTGTACACAGTGTATACTTCAGCTGTCTTATAGCTAAATTCTACATCTCTTACCTGGTAGACCTGTGGAGGGAATGTTTGTTAACACTACCTGACTGTTTCTACACATATTACTAGATTCCAAGTTAATATTATGCACATATCTCTCAATTTCTTAAAGCACACACTCTGGACAAAGCTTGACAACACGGGGGTACAAATAGGGACATATTTTGAATATTGCTGTCATAAACTTGAAGAGTTGCTAGAGTGACAGGATTTATTTTAATATACATTTTCTGAAGGTTTTGAGGTCTGAAAATCAAATGTATGTCATTATTTAGTGACTACAATTCTGAGATCATCCCACTGATTTGTCAGGGGGACAGAGGAACAGGCAGAACATATGAGCCAATTATCTGGACAGTCTACAAACATCTGTACAGTTGAGAGGTATGATTATGCATACAGCTTACTACAGCTCCCAGGATTCGAACTATGGCAGTGTCTGATAAAAATGCAACAATCTAAGTTTCATCAGAGTGTACTATTTCAATATTGCTGTCTAGTGCTTCAGTGTTTTCTGTCCAAGTCTTTCTTGGTTGCACAATCTGAACAGTCTTATACAGATATTCCTAGACATTTTTTATGTAGCACAGTGCGGGTAACAGCGGTTAACACAACATTACTATTCAGAGAATGCAACACTAAATGCCATACAATACCAGAGTAAATACAACCAGTCCAGGATTTAGAACTTTATTGCCAGGCAGTTACAGTTTTATTTAAATATGACCTATATGGGACTATTATGTCATATTGTCTGGTTTATTCAGTACAACCCATGCACAGTTTTTATACTGCCAGATGACTTTCTACTACTTTATATTTATTTGGAATGACTACTAAAAGCAGGATTGTTACTCACCAGCCTCGCGATGCAGCCTTTGAAACCTACTAGCATGGGCATACCTATCCATCACATACACAAGCTGGACATTAGTAAATAGTTATTGGTATGACTATTTACACACTGCTGGGACATCACCCATTTGCCTTGCTTCTTGGACCAACTCATCCAAGAGCTCCCTCTTCCTCCACTTCAAGTCAGCATAGTGGTGCCAGACCTGCTCACCACTCTGAAGGATACCAGTAGCACTGGTGAGATCAGGGGTGAAACAATCCCAGGCCTCTGATTTATATTGGGAGCCCTGGTACTGTCCCTGCAGCAGTCTCTCATCATGGATTTGTACCAGGAGTCCTATCATAATCTTGGACTCCTGTATGCCCCAGCACTGTGCCCAGAAGCACATGCCCTCATCAACTACTGCCGTACTGCCTACAGTGGGAAGCTGCAAACAGTTATGAGCTCTATTCCTGCCTGCGGGGTTTAAATATGGCAGATTTCCTGCCCTTTGCCATGATTGGATGGTTTTGAATATGCTAAGCTAAGCTAAGCAACAGGTAAACTTGCTTAGCTAAGATTGGCAGTGCTTAAAGGGACAGGTTCAGCATTGCTTACCAATGGGCAAATCCACTTAGCTGGGCTATTCATTGCTTAATATTCATATTTTCACAATGCTTACACCCAGTCAGCAAAGGTGTGCAATGCTTAGCATTGCTTATTTTTTATTTTATAAACTATCTGCCATATGGGAATGATTCGTTATTCATGACATATTATACATTTGTTTACTGTCCCTGACACACCCCAATGTGCTTTCATTACATGTGTGACTCTACTGTATGGGGCACTTGTATTTATTATGGGGGGTTCACATCTTTATTAAACTGACACCTCACATCTGGACCTACTGTAGTACACTGGTTAACAAATATATGTTATTTAGTAGCTAATTATTAAAAAAAATGTTTATGTACTGGTTTCACATGTAAAATGCAACTTGGTTATAGTGGGGATCAAATTGGGAATGGTTGCTTGCAAAGCACACGCTCTACCCACTACTCTATTGCAGTATTGCTTATGCTGGATGTCTCTTGCTATTTAACTTCTTGTGCTGTTTAAGCTGGACTTAGCATAGCTAAGCAATTTGGCATGCCCGCGCAGCTATGCTTAAACTTTATTGCATGTTTAAAAAAAATTATTTGTTGCGTTTTTTATTTGTACTCTTCAGAATATCTATGCTAATGCTGAACCTGTTATTCTATCAACTTTCTGCTTTGTGGGACGAGTGTCCCTTTTGGCTTTGTCCACATTCCTTACTCTGATGGGTTGGGAGGTGTGCGCTATGTGCTTATGCTAAATGTTTTATTCTAACAACTTCTGTCTTGGTAGGGACAATTGCCCCTTATGGCTTTGACCAGATTTGTTATCCTGATGGGTTTGGGGTGTTATGAGAGTTTTCGCTAATTTTAAATTGCTGAAAGGCAATTCTGGAGTGCAGGGGGCATGTATATTGTAAGAGCTCTGCTCTCAGACACACCCCCCTGCGCTTGTACACAGAATCATGTCCGTTGTATAGCATGGCAGTGTGCCTTCATACATATGCATGGCGCACTACCGTGCTGAACAGGAACTTCCCTGCCTTGCAGGAATAACTTATTCCTGCACGGCTGCTTGATGAATCCAGGGGTTTGTCTTTTATAACTCCTGTTGATCTAGAGATATGAACACTTGTTTGAAATGTGATGACATAGTAAGATTTTATCAAAACACTTAGGCTTTGCCCATTTAAGGTTACAGAGGTCCATTGGAGGGAATGTGTTAAGCATTCATCCCTTTTTATAGACACTTTGAAATCAGCAAACATGCTTGGTTTTGCTGCAAGTATTTAACACTTTGAGGTGCTTCTCTCAGCTATACCACAACAGGTGTGTTGTTTGTTGGTGCTCAGTAGTGTTGGAGGAGGCATTATAGGCAATGGGTAAGTTATAACTTTGATGACATGAGGTACTTGATAATTATAAAGTAGACAGGGATATTATGAGGCCTTCAGTGAATGTTTATGGCTCACAAACTGGAACTTGAAGATGCATGGTCTTCTTATTCCTGTGGATACTAAGATATGCATATCCTCAACTATACTTGCCAAAGGGGACCTTTCAGAGACAGACTCAGGAAACACTGATTATCTTTCAAGCTACTGCCTTGAGGATACTACAGTACTTCAATATACTCCTAGATTACATGGCAGAAGATATAAATTTTTCAGTATCACCATTGGACTGGCAAATTTTCCCGAGGTACTTGGCAATAGGATGCACCTTTGGGGTTATGAGGGTCACATATGGATGGATGAAAGGAACTATAAGGGGAAGGTTCACCATTCCATCAACTTCAAAGTAGTATGTAATGTGTTTGGCTGTATCACCAGTGTACTAGTCCAGTGTCCTGACAGTACCAATGATTTCTACCTATGGTACACAGGTTTACTGTACAGCCACATAATGCATGTTAAGATACTACATAGATATCAAGTATGCAAGCGAACTCTAGACTTTGTACCCCCATTGCTATTTTATCTGCACTGTCTAAGGTAATGATTAATCACATCATCTCCATGTTCCCTTCCTTATTATAAATTCCAGGTGAGGCAGGTTACACACTCAAACCATGGCTAATCACACCTGCCCATAACTGATGGGGAAGTGCAGAAAAGAGCTATAACATCACCCTGTCCCTGACATGTTTAGTGATTGAGTGAGCTTTTGTCTTACTTACAGCCTATTTCTACTGTCTGGATGAGTCTTTGGAGCCTTCTCCATGAGCCTGTTACTGCTTGCAGAATGTTTATAGCTTTTTGCATTCTACATAATACTATTTTGCATCAGTCCGGTGCGTCACTGTCTCAATTAGTGACCAGTGAATGACTCAGTGGGAGTGCAGCTCACTGTATCATTTGATCCATGAGCAGTATTATCAATGGTGGCCAGCCATTAGCAAAAGCATGCCACCCAACAGGCAGGAGTATGCATAGCACAAAGCAGTGCAAGTGAAGAGACAGCATCTAGCCCACAGCTACGGGCCATGAAAGTGTAATGCCACAGAGATAAAACTTGTTGCATGTAGAATTACCTGTAACAGACATTGCTCCATGGACAATATAGAAATGGATAGTTACTATGGGTACTGCCACCATCATTTACATAGTGGTCAAATACACAAGTGTTAGGCATAATGGCCGGGAGTGGGAGTTGGAAATAAGGTAGAGCTGTGAAGCAGGGTATACAACCACACTGTAACCTTTTCTGCAGATGTAAACTTAAGAAATAATGGTGCGATGATGTCATAAGGAAGTTGTTGCTACCTGTGATTAGCTCCATAGTGTGTAATTGAACCACCAGCATTGTTATGTCTTTCTACTGAGGTTCATCATGTCCACCAGAAAAAGATGTTCAGCTCAGGGGGACTCAATCATTTCTGGCAATGGCAGTTTCCTGTGGTGCACTGTATGTGACTCTGTTTCACTAATTCTGGAGCTATCAACTTGTTTGAGTGGAGATGACCCTGCCAGTTCACATTGTGACTGTGAACCACTGTCCTCAGAATGTGTCCTGAGTATGAGAGTAATATTATCATTAGCAACAACCATGCTGCTGTCAGGGTCAGCCCACTCTGTTGTAGCACAGCCTATCACTGATGTTTCCTGTAGTGCTTTAAATATTAACAAATAGCTTGTTGGCAAATCACTGACAAGTATTAGTACAGGTGGAAATGAAGGAAATCTGTACATAACAACTAGTATCAGTATCAGCATCAGTATCAGCTTGTACTGCTAACGTTGCCATATCTGGTGGTGAAGCATTCCAGAATTGATATGAAGTCATCATCATCATCATCATCATCATCAAACCTCTTTTTCCCATTTTCTACTTGGGGTTGGGGTGTCATGTTAATTCTCGATATCACTCTCAATTCAATGCCACACTCCTGCCTTCTTCGATACTAATGCCTGACTGTCACAGATCATCTCTCACACAATTCATAAATTCATCCAGCTCTCTGCTGGATGTCCTGTTTACTCTAACCGTCTTCCTGTCATACCTCTGAACTGGACAGATTTTCGCAGAATCTCCAGATTTTTGGCTCATGTTCCTCATAAGATCTGTATTTTTCTGACAAATTATGGATGATCTGAGTCACTAAATAATGACATACATTTGAGTTTCAGACTTCAAATCATTCAGAAAATGTATATTAAAACAGATCCTGTAACCCTAGCAACTTTCTAAGCTTATGAGTAATATTTAAAATATGGCCCTATTTTTGGGCCTTTGTCCCCCCATTTTGTCAGTCTTTGTCCAAACTTCTTGCACTGAGAGTTTGAGATGTATGCTTCCTGTCTGTCCCAAATCTTCTTCACCAGATTGTCTTATGCTTTTATGCACATGTGCCTGAACTAATGTAATCTGTTATCTTTGATCTTTTCTGCAATTGGAGGTACTTTGGCTTCTGCACTTATGTCCTCATTTCTTTGCCTGTCCCACAGTATGCATTCTACCACCCCCTTCTCAGGCAATTCATTTCCATCATCTCTAGCATCCTCATCTGCTTGCCTTTACTGCCGAGGTTTCTATACCATACAGTAGTACTGGTTAAATCACTGTCTTATCACTTTACTTTTCAGCTTCTTTATCATTCTTCTGTCATACACTAAACTTGACACTGTATGCCAGTTGGCTGCAGCCCCTCTGATTCTAGCTTTGACCTCTTTATTAAGACCTCCCTTTCTGCAGCCCCTCTGATTCTAGCTTTGACCTCTTCATTCAGACTTCCCTTGTCCTCAACCACCCCTCCCAGATACCTCAAGCTATAAATATACCCATAAAAATCCCAGACAACCACTAACATAAAATACATGCTTCAAAGCTGCACTGCCGTTTATGTACAGTATATACATGCACACACACACACACACACACACACACACACACACACACACATATTTGTATATATATAAAATATATATATATATATATATATATATATATATATATATATATATATATATATATATATATATATTTATATATATATATATATATATATATATATATATATACACATACATATATAGACATATATATATATATATATATATATATATATATATATATATATATATATATAGATATGGGTCTACTACTGGAGATTGAAATTACACTATTTTGAAATCCAGTAGTAGATGGCCACTAATGCGATAGTGCACTTCACCAAAAGTGCACATTCGCGAACACCACATGAGCGAATGGTTGCAGACCTTAGGATTAGGGCTTGGGTTAAGGATAGTAGATAGCTAGTAGGGCTATCCACTATCCTTAACTCAAGCCCTAGCCCTAAGGCCCATGACTACCTCACCACAGTGGAGGAAATTGTTTGTCCTCCACTGTTGTGCAGTAGTCAAGGACCTTAGGGTTAGGGCTTGGGTTAAGGATAGTGGATACCTAGTAGGGCTATCCACTATCCTTAAAACAAGCCCTAACCCTAAGGACTGTGACTACCGCACCACAGTGGAGGACATTGCCCATTTGTTCTAGTGGTGTTCGCGAAAGTGCACTTTCGGTGAAGTGGACTTTCGAGTTAGTGGGCATCTAATGCTGGATTTCGAAATAGTGTAATTTCGATCTCAAAATAGTATAATTTTGATCTCTGGTAGTAGACCCATACATATATATATATATATATATATATATATATATATATATATATATATATATATATATACAGTGGGAGGGTGCACAGTGGGAGGGTGGCCTAAACAGTGGGAGGGTGGCCTAATGGTTAAGATGTTTGTCTTACAAACACAAGGTGCAGGGTTTGAGTCTCACAAGGGATAATGGGCTAGGCTTGAAATGGCTTGCAAGGGCAGTTAGCTTAGTACTAACCTATGAACATTTGGGTGGGATGTTAGCACAATGGTTAAGGTGTTTACCTCACAAACACAAGGTGCAGGGTTTGATTCTCACATGGGGTAACTGGCTAGGCTGAAAATGGCCCACAAGGGCAGTTAGCCTGGTACTAATCTAATCTATGAATCTATGAATCTATATATATAGATACATATACATTGATTATTGACAGCACTCTATCCAGTAATCTCACGGAATCCATAAATTTTCTAATAAAAAAATTTAAAGCAAAGGCAATCACGGCCACATTGCTACAACTAACACTTGCTAACAATGGTTTGGATCTTGTGTGGGGACACAAGTAATACACTCAATCAATGAAAATAGGGGATATAAAAGAAGATGTGGGGTATGGGGGAAGAAGACAGATACACAAGAGGGATGTTGGAATAAGATCTGAGGAAGAGTCAGAGAGGCATGGACATTTTTTTTTTTTTGGTGGGGATAGGCCCCATTTTTGCTTTTTTAAGAACAAAAGGAATGATAACACAGGAAAAGAGGAGGAGAGAAACATCACAACAGGTATACCCATAGAATAAATAGCACAATATATGACAGGGAAAGGTTAGAAAAAAACAGTAAGGACAGGTAAGTTACACAGACAGCACACTGCACAACATGGACAATGGAAAGTTGACAAATAGAGTAGGGATGCATACCAGCCATGGGGAAATGCAGAAAAAAAACACATCTACCTATCACTATTACATTATGACATTTCACAATATAAGTCATAACTGGATGTGTATAACCAATGGAAGATTTGTGTTGAAGTGTAATAAATTAGGATCACAGTACACACTGGATAAATAAACATATATCTGAGTAACCTTTCATCTGTGCAAGTGTAAGCCAAGCAATCTCACAGATAGGCAAAGGCAGGTCTAACAACACTAGACAACTCCAGCAGAGGACAGAACCAAACCTATGACCATGCATGGCAAAGACAAACATCCAAGCACAGTGCTAAATAGAAACACAGCAGAAGAACAACAAAGGTTGCTACATACACAAGTAGGTGTACACAACGCATACAAATGTGTAATGGAATGTGAATATGCTACACATATATGCCATGTCAAAGGCAGCACACAGGTGTAGATGTGTATGTATGCCTATCAGTGACCTAAATGGAATGTGTAATAAAGCAAGGTTGATACACATACACACACACCAATGACATATAATATGTTCAGAAATGTAACAATACTGCATAATAAATATTGCAGGTCATGCAGATGGATGTGAATAAACTACACTGGGTAACACAAAAGTATAATGAGACCAAGGACGTGATGCAAGCATTATCCAGCAACTTGTGTGCACATGTGCTGCATTGTAAAATGGCCATACAATTGGCACATGTTCACTGTGTCAAAGTAAAACATGGCAATGGTCAATAGTTGCAGCAAAGACAAATATATCCTCAAAAAATAATAGTGAAATATGAAGGTAGAATGGAGGTGGACAACCAAGGCCCACATCAGGGTAAAGCAGGACAAGGTAAATTAACATACTACAAATGCATGTGTACAGAACACAGAGTGCTGTAGAATGCAAATAGAAAAACATTTAACTAAATGGAAAATGCATGTGAAATGACCAAACTGACTGTTTCTGTCCACAGAACTAGTCATGTATAAAACACACATAAACACTAATATACAATCATGCGACATCAACATGCACAGGTAATCAAGCTAAGAATTACAAGTACATATCCTGTCATGCAAATGTTAAATAAATAAATGCAGGTGTATGTCAACCATTCTGCTCATTACATAGCAGAAGACACTCTTGTGAGCATCATTATAGCACATCAGTGGTAGTTAAAGTGAATGTTCACATGTCAAAAGTACAATTGCGTGTTAGTATGTATCCAACATGCAGGCATACATTTGATTAATGTGCACAACTAATTGGGAAAGGTGTAAACTGATGTCACTATGTAATAGATGTGGGAATGCTACATATACCAAACATGGCATGATGTACTGTTAAAGAAAGTGTTATCTGTAACAGTGTGTACAGATTAATGCTACATTGCTGTTTGATGCATTCAGAAAAGGAGAACTGCACACAGACATGGCATCAGCATTGCCACCCAATGGCACACAAAACCACATCATGCCATTGGGGCATCATGACAGTTGTCATCTAAAACACATGTGGAATGACGTGTGTTTGTTGCCCATACCTGATATGGCAAAACACAATTACGAGGCATATCACACTGTTAGTGATAGAGTATGGACAACATATGTTGTCTGTCATTTGCCTTAGTAAAACACATGTTTACAGGCTACTACTTGCAGCACTAGCTGTACGCTAACTGCCATAATGCATGGATAGTTGAACGTGGGAAGGAAGTGTAATGTGTTAATGTGAGTCATGCACACATTGAAACAAGTAAATGGCACATGACAGTAACACATAAGCATGACAGATGCATAGTATGCATGCACAAGAGTGCACATACAGTCCAATCACTTATATGTAGTAATCCAAAGGTAACAAAATGCACTAATAAACTGTAAATAAATAAACAAAATAAAAGGCGTAGAAATGAGCAAACCAAACCCCTTTAATCAAGAAACCAGTGCTTTTGTCTACATAAGACTTTTTCAAACTGGCATACATTTCTTTAACCCAGCTTTTAAAACACAGAGAAAAATCACATGATATGAATAAATTGGGTCTATATTAGATCACCAAATGTTTAAAAAAGTGAACGGAGATTAATTAACCCTATGTAAGCGAAAACGTACAATTTCGAACTGTCAGAACAGAGATTTTTTCCAAGGGAAAGAAATTGCTCTTCCAAAAAAAAAAAAAAACTTTAAACATTACATTAAGTGGGGGGGCTTCACCCCCCACACCCACTGATGTGGGGGGCTGTGCCACCCACACACCCCCTACTTAAATATACCAACTCCGAGACCACACTACAGTGCTGAAAATGGCAAAGTAACAAAGCGGCCAAGCAAATTCTTTCCCAGGGAAAGAATTTGCTTAAAAGCCGCTTCAATATTTTGCCCTTTCAGTCTTTTAAGTTCGACCAAGACGCATTCAAAAGAATGCATCTTTGGTCTTCTAATAGGAACCCAGTAAATCACATGATAGAGCTTATAGCACACTTATAAAAATGCTAATGCTTTAACTTCTTTTTTAAAAAAAGCAACAAAGTCTTGCCTATTATTAAGTCCTGTTGGATGGCAAACATTTAATTTTACCTGCCAATAATATTCTCTTCACCCTAGATCATCTTCAGCACTGAATAACTTATCATATCCCTGTATCTCATCTAATACAAGAAATTTAAAATTCACTCTACATTTCCCTCCCTTGTAATGTTTAGCCAATGCATTTTTTCATCACCAATACTTACTGCATTTTTATGTTCATATATACATCTGAATAACTCTAGACGTACGCCCTACATAAAAAGCAGGGCATGACATGTATTTCACTAAGTAAACCACAAATTTAGATTTACATGTGTAACAACCCTTTAAGATAATGTTAATATTATTAACTAAAATCTTTTACACTCCAAAAAAAGATAATCACAGAAATTATAATCAAAACTTGTATACATCCCTGTTTTGTTTACAATAACATTATTAGGGGCTTTGAAAGAACTGCAAAAAAGAACAAACTGGTAAAATAACAAAAAAGCAAGCAGGCTGTAAGTACTCCAAACCACACTATTTATTGTGAGCGCTTTCATCAGAGACAATGCTCCAACTTCATCAGACAAAAGAAAAGACAACAGTTAACCACTTTATATACTTACAAGTGGATGCAATTAAACCAATCACAAATGAATCATCATCATTACTAGGGGGCTTTTTAACTTGCTTGAAAGAAGTTTTTAAAACTCTTCCCTCTTTTTTGTACAAAAAGGGGGCAGTCTCCCAATACTTCTTTCAAATCAGGATTATGACTGAATATTTTCTAATTATTCAAAATAATTCTTTTTATTGCCAAGGCATCTACACTATTACTAACTAACATAGAAGTTAGCAAAGATTTTAGAACTTTTTGGAAGATTAGATTTTAGAAGTACTGGGAGACTGCACCTTTTTTTTAAAAAAAAGAAGTTAAAGCATTAGTATTTTTTTGTGTCCTCTAAGTTATAGCTCTAGTCTGCTCCATCCTCCCAACCCCAACACGATGGTGTAATAAGCTGACCAGGTCCCTGACACCTAATTTAAGCTTTGTCTAAACCCCAGCAAAAACAGAAGACCACCCACACCCTTTAGGAGTGCTGCTTCATCAGAGAAATTCATCTCCAGCAACAGTGCAGTTACTGAATAACGCCCCTAACACCTAATTTAAGCTTTGTCTAAACCCAAGCAATAACAGAAGACCACCCACACCCTTTAGGAGTGCTACTTCATCAGAGGAATTCATCTCCGGCAACATCGCAGTTATTGAATAATGTATGTGATATTGCAAACATATGTAACCCTGTCCTTATTGGCCTTCTGTGGGCCTCTTTAAACTATTGCTCCTGGTCAGCTACAAAAACATCACTGTGTCCCCCTCACCCCACTACATTGGTTCTCTCAGGCCATTAAGCTGGTCTACTCCCCACCTATCCTCATACCTAGCCTCTCTCTCTGCTACCTCTTTCCCTTTCTTGCCTATCTCCTTTTCTAACTGCCCCTCAAACATCTACCTATTTCTATCATCTGGCCTGTGCCTGACTTCTTTCACTCACACAGTTCTCAACTAGCAACTCCAGACCCAGTGCCTCCCCTTTCCCTACCAGACTCTCCATACTCACCTCTATAGCCTAGCTCCTAGTTAAGTCACTACCCATTCCTCCCCATAGATTTGCGGTAAAGAATCAAAGTAGTATATTATTACAACAGTAACCCAGTAAACCCTAAGGCTCTATTCTCTCTTATATCGCATCTTCCAACTATTCCCACTGATAGGTTTTCTTGATAACTGCTGCTTCTTTAGACTGTGTTGCCCTGCTCCATTCGCTACACTCACTCCACTCACCTACCCTACCCCCATTCCCACACACCCCTACATCACCTAAACTTTAGTTACAAACCACATCCTCCACTAATTAACATATCCAGCCACTTAATCATCCCCATACAAAACACTTCACCACACCCTGAACACTACACCTTTAACTACTCCCAACCGCAACAGCTATAGATACTACTCCTACACAGCTATACTTTCTACTCTTACACATACCCCGCTCTACCTTAACTTATAAGATGTACCCCCCACAGCATACCGACCTCTAAAACTAGTAATATACCTGCTAACCACCATATCTCAACTCCTGCTCTCCATCCTGACCTCATACCATACTGAACTTTATATGAGTACCACACCACAATGGCAAACAGAATCCACAGCCAATTCCATTAAACTAAGAAATTTCCCTATACCACCATCTGACCTCACCTCCTCCCAACCTATTTCATACACTTACAATAAACCAACAAATAAAACTAACCCTCAGAAACAAACCAGAATACTACACAAACTTAATAAACTCTGCCTACACATACTCCAAAATCTCTTCTGCTGTGGAGACATACACTCTAATCCAGGTCCCAACTCATCAAGCACAACTAACTTAAATCAGACAAATCCTCTATACCTGAGGCCTACCTCTTCTCTCCTCCTCTTACACATAAATGTGAAAAGTATTCTCAACAAAATTCAGGACCTACATGCCCTGCTAGCCTTATACAAACCAGAGATAGTGGTGTTAACTGAAACTTGGCTTAGGCCAGAAAATCACAACAATGAGATCACTCCACCTGGGTATAATATTATATGTAATGATAGAGCAGGTAAAAAAGGTGGAGGCATAGCCATAGTTTTCCAAAATCATCTCACTATAAAACAATTTGAGTGCAATTCCCCAAGAAATCAAAGATATAGAACTAATATCTGCGAAACTAAAACTAAATTCCAGAAAAGATATAATTATTGCAGGTGGCTATTTCCACAGGCAATAACATGACTACACTGGAAAACATGTTATACTGGATGTCTACTTCCCTTCCACAGGAAACCATACTACTAGGAGATTTTAATATTGACTGGGCTGAAAGCTCCAGTCACAATCCCTCCACCCATATTAACCTGCATGGGTTTACCCAAATTATATCTAATCCCACTAGAATTGACAAGACTTCCAAACGACAGCCCATCTTAGACTGGATATTGCTATCGAACCCCAATCTCATACAACAATCACGCTGTCTCCCAGACAGTCTAAGTGACCATCAAGCAATCTACTTCATTAGGAACAGATCCCACCACACCACTTACCCCACTCTAAGGGTAATATGGAACAAAAAGAACTTCAAAGCTAATGACCTAATCAATGCACTAAAATTCAGTAACTGGACTCCCCTAACTCACCTACCTCCAGATGAAGCTGTGCAATACTTAAACTCAACTTTCCTTAAAATCCTAAATGAGCATGCACCACCCAGAACCATTAGAGTCAAAACTAACTACGCCCCTTGGCTAACAATAGAGACCAAAACTATAATGCAAGATAGGGACAAAGCTGTGTTACAATTTCATAAACACAAAACCACTTCCTTGAAACAAAACTACTTAGAACTCCACAACAAGGCCAAAAAACACATTAAACTAGACAAAGCTAATTACTATAAAACCATGCAAGACAAATTTGCTCACAACCCTCAAAAATTCTGGGCCACAATAAATAGTTTCCTGCACCCTGAAAAATCTACCATCCCTACCCCTGTATTACCAGATAGCCACGATAACATCCCCACACATTTCAATAAATATTTTATTGAAACAATCCAAACCCTAAGCCAACACCCAAGATTGTACTACCAACCCCATAACAAATCTCACCCATACCTACCTCATAGAACAAAACAATTCCTATAGCTTTTCCCTGCATACAGTGTCTACTAAAACTATTACTAAACTCCTGAAAAAAAATGAAACCAAATACACTAGCAGCAAACTTCCAGCTGACTTCCTTCAGATAACAGCTGACACCATAGCCTATCCCATATCCATTCTGATAAATAGGTCCATATCTGAATGCACAGTAACCACCTTGTGGAAATTATCACATATTATTCCACTCCACAAAGGAGGTAAATCCCTAGAGCTTACCAACTACTGCCCAGTAGCAGTTCTATCACCTTTATCAAAAATATTAGAGAGTAGCTCACTCTCAACTAATGCAGCACCTCCTGAAAAATAATCTACTATCTCATTCTCAGCACAGCTGTAGACATTCCCATAGCACCACCACAGCACTGCTTTCATTTACCAACATAGTCAATCACCATAGAAACAAGGGACTATTTGTATCCACCATATTCCTAGACTTATCTAAAGCTTTCGACAGGTAAACCACAGCAGGCTTCTTGAAACGTTAGCTACCCTTAACATAAACTCTTCCACTATATCATGGTTTAGTAACTATCTATCAGGTCGACAGAAAGAAGTGCTATGGCAAGACCAATTGTCCTCCCTATTATCAGTATCCATAGGTGTCCCTCAAGGATCCATTCTTGGTCCTTTGCTGTTCTCCCTATTTACAAACCAGATAGCTGCATCCTTAATCTCTGCCACAGTAGCACAATACACAGACAACACCACCATTATATGTGCCACCCCTAACATAAAGGAACTACAAACCATAACTCAAAAGAACTTTGCCTTAGCAGAAGCATGGTTTGTCAACATCAAACTTCTTCTTAATCTCAAAAAAAAAACAACCTAATTCTATTTAGCCCTGATAGGCCTCCTCAGCTAAGCAATGATTTTACCATGATCTCCAAAGAAAACATCAAAATCACTCCAACAACCCACACAAAATTGCTAGGGGTAGTAATCGATAACAACCTCATATTTGACATTCCCTTAGCCCAAACAATCAAGAAAGTAAACAAAAAGCTGAGGCTCCTTTATAGAAGCAAACATTTCATGACCAAGAATACAAAATCCACAATTGCAAGAACTCATCTCTTATCCATCCTACTGTGTGCCTCCCCTATACTAACAAATCTTTGCCACACCGAACTTAACAAAATGGAATCGTGTTACAACAAGATTGCCAATTTCACAAATGAGGCCTCTCATAGATCCCACCACTGTCTTACCCTACAGCAGCTCAACTGGCTTGAGCTGCCCCAACTACTGCTACTTAATCAACTCTCAACAGCACACAAACTGCACTACATGCCTGACAAAACCCTATCACTACCGCATCTAATTCAGCCCTACACAACCACCAGAACCTTAAGATCCAGTAACCAAAACCTTATAAATGTCATCAAACACAAAAATGACATTGGTAAGTCTCTTTTCGCCTGCACTATAGCCAGAATTTGGAATCAACTCCCAAATCACATTACTTCCACAGCCTCTGCCTTCCAATTTAAAAAAACTTCTCAAAAGCCACTATTCAAACACTTGGCTTTGCTCCTGTGTCTCCCCAGGTTATACCACACCACTGCACTGTTGCATGAATTTATCTGCTAATGATCACCTATTACTTCCTCTAGTTACCCAGGTATACCTGTTCTACCCCAAACATATGGGCTTTTCAAAATGAACTCCTAAGAAAACTTTTGTACTTTTTTCTCAAATATTGTACTACTTTTAATCTTACAATGTTCTGCATATAATCCTTACTAACAGAAATAGTTAAACTCTGACTATTACATGCTGAAATGAGCCTTGTAATGTACTTGTATATACTGAACTTGAAATACAGCAGCACACTATTAACCAAATCAGTATCCAAAACAGCAAAAAAATGATGGCAGCACCAGGAAGTGACATTCAAGATTTAATCCACAAGTTCACGGCAATATTTCAAGTAAAATACAAGCCAAAAGTAAGCTCTTTCGTCTCCTGCAATGGAACCTTCTTCAGATTAATGGCTTACACTTAAACAAAACCTTTTTAAATACTAAAATAGCAGTCAATTAAACTTAATTGACAGTTAATTATTAAAAGCTGAATTAGCAGGTTTAAAACAACAGTCAGCCTAATGACAAATACCTCTAACTAAAATCTCTAATGCTTCAATCCCTTCCTTTTTAAATACATAATAAATTCTTCTCTGTTATTAAGTTCTGGGGGAAAACATGCATTTAATCTAACCTGCCAGCAGTATTCCAACCACCCTAATTCTTCTTCTACATTAATAATTTTAACATTAGGATGCACTGACTCTATTACCAAACACTTAAAATTAATTTTACATCTGTTTTCCACATGATGCTTACCCATAGCATTTTTTACATCACCCTTACCAATAGCATAGTGGTGTTCATAGATTCCCCTATACAATTCTCTTTTTGTTTTGCTTACATAAAAGGAGCTACATTCTACACATATTAATACATAAACAACATTTTTAGATCTACATGTGAATCTACCTGGGATTTCTACTAAAGTTTTCCCAAGTGTAATTTTGTGACTTTTGATGTATAAATATTGACAATAATTACAATTGAAGCACTTTACCATTACTTTCCTTTCTTCCACAGCCTTATTTTTATTTAACTTCTTTTGAAAAAAGTCTTTATTTTTTGCTCTTTTTTGTACAAATTTTGGTTCATCTCCTAATTTCTTTATAATTTCACTATTTCCTTTTAATATTCCCAAATTCATTCTAACTATACTTTTAATAGTATTAGAATCAGTACTATTCTGTAATGCTAAAGCTGTGGTAAAGTCTACAGAGCTTTTCTCCTTTGGTTTATCTACAGTTATATTCATTTTCATAATTTCTTCTGCCATCACCTTATCTACCATTTCTTGGGGGTAACCACTTCTTAACATTCTCTTGTAAAAATTGTCAGCCTCAACATGAAATATTTCATCATCTTTCGTCAAATTACTAATTCTATTTATTTGACCTTTGACAATGTTCCACTTGGTCTTTTTTGGATGTAAACTTGAATAGTGTAAATACATGTTGTTTTGAAATTCTTTTTTATGAATTTTAGAAACTAATTTGCCATCAGATTTATAGATCATAAGATCTAAAAAATTAATTCTTTCTGTATTAAAGTTATGCTTAAACTTAATATAGGAACAGACATTGTTGATATATTTCAAAAATGTATTTAGTTCGTCGACAGTGCCATCCCATATTATCAGAACATCGTCGATAAATCTCAACATTTTGATAATATTTTTTACAAAAACACTTTCAAAATGTTGGCTGACTCCCATTCTTGCATAAAAATGTTAGCATAACTAGGGGCTAACGCAGCACCCATAGCAACCCCATCTGTTTGCACAAATAGTTGATCATAAAGTTCTAAGTAATTGTAGCTCAAAACCAAATCTATCATCTCCATTAACAGTTCCACTGTATTAGTAGAAAATTCTCCCGATTTCAGTAGCTCCATTCTAACCATCTCCATACCTTCTTTGTTTGGTATCACTGTATATAAAGAATTAATGTCTAAAGTTAGTAATATATCAGAGTCAGAGACCTTAATATTATTAAGTTTATTCATACAATCATAGCTATCTTTTATATATGTGACGCTCTTTGGTACCACTTTTTGTAGGTGTTTATCTACTAAAATAGACATTCCCTCTGTCTTACTAGTTCTACTGGCTACTATTGGTCTTAAATGAGGAGAATCAATATTTTTATGGATTTTAGGTATTCCAAAATTCCTACTAATCTTGGAATTATTATTAATTATGTTTCTTTTCATTTTCTCTTCGATTCTTACAGCATAGAACCACTCATCTATGCAAGATTCTATTAATAAGAGTCCTTTCTTTATTTCTATTAGATTAACTGGTTTATAAAAATTACAGTCAGATAACATTTCTTTCATTTTGCTTGCATAATCATCCCTGTCCAACAAAACCATTGAACCTCCTTTGTCAGCCTTAAAAATAAGTATGTTTTCATCTTTAACTAAGGCATCAAAACATTCTTTCTCTTTTTTAGTTAAATTATAATATTTAAAGTTGGTATCATTTTCTAACATTTCAAGCATCTGCATTTTACACATATTAAGAAACATTTCCAGTTCTTTAGATAAAGGTGGATTATAACTGCTAGGTTTATAAAATTCACAGTTATTTTGTTTTTGATTTCCAAATATTAATTTGAAGTTTAATTTCCTCACATAATCTCTTAACTCATTGATCATCACTAATTTATTTGCCCTTTGTGCCAGGGCAAAATTCCACTCCTTACTCAGTACACAGCAGTCATCATAAGAAATATTCTTGCTACATAAGTTAATAATTTTGAAGTTCACACTGTTTACGTCTTCCATTGTTTTTGTTGGTAGTTCCAGTTCTTTCTTGGACCTTTCCTGCCACACCAGTTTTTTGTGGCTGTTGTTTTTTATAGTCTATTTTTTCATTATGACTATCTGCTGTCACCTGGGCCCATGTTCTTCTTTGATTATCTATTCTTTGATATACCTCTATAATTTGTTTGCTTTCATCTCTCAAAGTCCCTTTTAGATGTGCTTCCTCACTGTTTATTTTAGTTTTACTGGTATCCTTAACTTTGGGTCTCACTGCTGGTTCATTTGCTTGTTGTTTAGTTTCCCCTGTAGTATTGAAATGAACATCAGCCACAACAACTTGCATATTATTCTTACTGCCCAGTCTTTCCGACATCCTTACAGTATTAACTTCTTCTTCTAAACTGACAGCACTTGCACTAGCATCTTTGTGTGTAATATTGCTGGCAATAGCTTGCAACCTTAACCCATATGCTGTAGCAATGCCATTTGTGTATTCATTTCTATCTCTATAAAACTTTTTGGTTTTCCTTTGACACAACTCCTCATTTAATTTATGTACATTTTCTTGGATAAGGACCATTTTACTATTGAAATTGTCCCTGGAAGTATCGTCTTTAAGCATATCATAATTCGTTTTGACTTTAGTGGTTATATCTTCTATTTTACTCATATTGGCATCACGCAACAGTTCCATATATTGAAGCCCCGCCCTTTGATTAATATCAAGCCATTTATCAGTAAACTCCTTGGGTAAATCTCTACCCGCTGGCAAATTTTTTATTCTCAGTCCTCTGGGGACTTGTTGCACTTTTAAACAATTTTCGAAAAATAAGTTGTCCCACTGAAGACGTTTTAGGGACAGCAAATCTTTCTCTAACCAGTTAAACCTCTCTTGCATATTGTAAACAGAGCTAGTGCTTGATTCCGGTACAACATGGCCCTCAAGAGAAAATGAATTAACAGGCGGGGATAAACACCCCCTCAATAAATCTTCATCATTAGTAGTATTCAATATAGTTCTTCTTTGATTCTTATTGATAGAATTTACAGTACCTTCTTCCTTCACAATGAACGAACCGTTCGGGGTATCATTCAAAATACAATCGGTGGAAACAGCTGCAAAGCTGATGCCTGAAGCAGAACCTCTTTCCATGACTGCCATGCTGCAACAAACACTCAACGAACTTGAAATACAGCAGCACGCTATTAACCAAATCAGTATCCAAAACAGCAAAAAAACTATGGCAGCACCAGGAAATGACATTCAAGATTTAATCCACAAGTTCAAGACAATATTTCAAGTAAAATACAAGCCAAAAGTAAGTGCTTTCGTCTCCTGCAATGGAGACTTCTTCAGACTAATGGCTTACACTTAAACAAAACCTTTTTAAATACTAAAATAGCAGTCAATTAAACTTAATTGACAATTAATCATTAAAAGCTGAATTAGCAGTTTTAAAACAACAGTCAGCCTAATGCTGACAAATACCTCTAACTAAAATCCCTAATGCTTCAGTCCCTTCCTTTTTAAATACATAATAAATTCTTCTCTGTTATTAAGTCTGGGGGATAACAACAAGATGTTAATATCTGAATATTGCATGCTGAAATGCATTCTTAAATGTAAGTGAAACCCTCACTTTGTACTGTACTGTATTTGGAGCTTTTCTCCCAGGGCCTCTGCTTAAATGGGACCTGTGTCCAGTCTCACTTTCCCGGTTATCAAATGTAAAATAAAAAAATTATTCATGTCATGTGATTTTTTTTTTAATGTCATGTGATGTTTTTTATGCCAGATGATTTTTTATGTCATGTGACTTCTGTGTTTTAAAAGCTGGGTCAAAGAAATGCATGTCAGTTTGAAAAAGTCTTATGTAGATGAAAGCGCTTACTGGTTTCTTGATTAAAGTGGTTTGGTTTGCTCATTGCTACGCCATTTATTTTGTCAATCACTTATATGGCAATCAACATGTTGACAGCATAACACTAGTGAAGCACACAGACAATACTTCTGGACCAGAGGGACCAGGCTGATGGGGCTCAGACTTCTAAATGACCTATCTAGCTATTGCCCTGAATGAATCCAGTGTAGCCCATGCCATATCCTCAAAGAAGGATCCCATTGTGTGCCTCATCTAGGTTCAGAACACATCAGTCACAATCTCCCCTGGATCTTCTCCCGATAATTGTCTCATTTCCAGTTGCATCAGCTTTTTCTCCAGGGTGTAGGCCTGATGGCTCACCAGGGGTGGCTCCAGGTTCCTCACCATTGTGACCATCATCCTCAGATGTGTCTGACAGTTAATCATCGTCTTCTGATTGGAGAATGTCCATGGGTCCCATGATCTCTCAAGATTTATCACAAAACATAACAGAAAAGAAAAGCAAATGTCTATGATGCATATCAGTCTCATAAATATCATAGCAGAACAAAATGTGATTATGATGACAGTTTACACAGGAAGTGACACTGGCCCATTATGGACAGAGTTGCATCATAAATGCATGGTCCTATATGTCCTATTCATAAACAGGGCATTAGTATTCTTTTGAGAGCAATTCTATAGGCTCAAACTCACCCACCTGGTTCATTAGCTTTGTAAGAATGTATCAATGCTCAAATCAAGACATTGCACTGTCTGCATGTAATGATTCATATGAACAGTCACCAAGCATCATTGTCAAAATGAGGAGAAAGTGATATGACAATATTGTGGACAATAAGCAACCCATATGACAAACATCTGTAGCAGGTAGCATGATAATTTGCTAATGAATACAACAGTAAAAACTATTTTATATGTTTAATCACTGCAGCTGGTGACATATGAGAATCTAATATATCTGGTACAACAGTATTGTGTGTGTACACCTGTATGAATTTTCTGCCAAAAATTATTAGCAATCAGTGGCCTGAAAATGAAAACATTGTGAATATAATTGCTGATAATGACATGCTACAGACAAATGTCTATCTGCATAAGTATCAGTGAACCTAGGCTATAACTGTGTTTTTACAAAAACACCCAAGGTATTGGAGATAGATGCAATACCAACGTTGAACTGAAGGGTATGCCACACTGTCTGCAAATAGTAGTTGTTAGAAAAATATGTATTAATGTATATGTTTAGTGCTTATTAGAAGCTAAAAGGGTTAACACATTTCATTCTATTTTATGTACAGCTTAATTCTGTATGAAATTATAAGATGCTTTTCAAACTGCAGTATGCTTTCTGAAATTGCAAGATGCTCTCTGACCTAGTATTTGCTAGCACAGCAAAATTCATGTTTATGCATTTTGGAAATTTACTGAGAAGCAGGTGATTATCTGCTAGGTCAGGAAAATGAATGAATAGAACAATACTGTTTTCTATAATGTTATTGAACTTGAACAATCAGCTCTGTTCGTGTTATGAGAACATGCACAGCTGCAGAAAAGAAAGATACATCAAACAAAGACTGCTTGAAGAAATGAACTATAATCTGTACTTGCTTTGTGCTTGAATTAGCCATAGTACCTTGAATGGTAACATTGCATAGTGAGAAGTTGTATCTGACCGGTGGTCATCAAGGCCACATTGTTTTTCTTAGGAAGTTTTTTTTGTAAACTTGATATGCCATCAGAAAATCATGGACAAACAGCTGCTATGAAATAATATTGAAAGAACTTGTGATTTATTACATCAGCTTGGTAGGCAATGTCTTGTAAGAAATGTGTAAGAATAGCTTCACTTCCTGATTCTAGTTAGACAAACTCTGTATTAGCACGTTTTTGTCTCCTTGCTGCAAGATTAAAGTGCCTTAACCGGAACCTGCCATGTGTTGATCTTCTTGAAGTTGTTTTCCTTTGACAGTAGTCTAAACGGGTCTATATCATCATTTCGAAAATGTAATAGGCTGAATCTCTAAATGTTGAACTGAAATGATCTACCTATTACATTTTCGAATGCCGATAAAAAAATTACCCCCCAAAAAAAAACTAAAGGGTGTAGGCAGGGGGGCACACCTTCCTACTACTTAAATATACCAACTCCGAGACCGCACTACATTGAAGTAAACAGAAATCTCCCCTTACGGAGATTTCCATTTACCCGTTCAATGTTCTGCCCTTTCAGCATTTTTGATGCAACAATATCAAATTCAATATTGTTAGCATTCGAGATGCTGATAGAGACCCGTCTAAACACTAACACAGCAAGCACCCATTCACTTCATGAACAGCAGGCAATTCACAAAAGGCCAATTACTGGAATACACATCCATACATACAAGTGTGCCAAACCACACATCATAAACAGCAGTCAAAGCACTTAAACTTTTATGCAAAACATTCACCACAAAATATGTGCAACAGATACACCAGCCCAAGTGTTAATAATATTGTGCAATACAGTTCTAAAACTGTGTGATGAAATAATGTCTCAGTGCTGCATTAAAGTTCAGCATTTTTAGATTTCAATCACAGTTGTAAACACAGCATTCGTAGATGATTTCACTTACCTTACTGATACATGATGGATATTCCTGCATTCTAATCAATATACAAGTTATTGTTAAAAATGCAGGCTTGTAAACAGGAACATATGCATTTCATTCCATAAGACTGAAAAAATAATTAATATACCTCTCTCTCTCTCTCTCTCTGCTGGTCCTCAAGCCTGTACATCTGCTCGAAGCATAAGGCTTGGTTCCTGCTTCAATCCCCCTTGCCTAAAATAAGAAAAGAGAAAGCATGAGTGATATAATCATCAAATAACTATAATCATCAAATAACAGTGGTATACATTTTCTAGCCAAACACTAGCTAGTCACATTACACATTTTTCAGTATTAACATATTTAAATACAGATTGGAGGGGAAGAGACTCAAACTTGTAACTATAAGCTGCATCCAAGCTCTAATCTTGCATGACACCTGCCTAACTAGCACATCTTGATTGCAAAAGCATGCTCTGAAGGCAGGGAAAATACTTATTTTTATGACATCATCTGGCTGAGGTATGGTCTACTAATAAAGATCCTGGTTTAGGATTTCAAAGTATTTACATGAGCTGATCATGCAGCTAAGCAGTTGGAATAATCCATTCATATCAGCACTGTGTTCAGAAACATTAACAGTGATGAAGAGCATCCATTCCTCAGAAAGTGGGACAGTGTCATAGAGCACAGAGCTTCTGTGAACAGAACAATACAAGTTGCTGTACATAAGGGACACAGTAAGGCATGTGTGCGGACCATGAAATTCCTTGCCAAAATGTTCATCACTAAGAAAATAAATACATATTCCATAAATTTTAACTGTTAGTCTACCCATCCCACTCCGTCAGAAGATGAGGATGATGTTGCTAATTAATTAAATGTAATATTCATGATAAAGCAGACCTTGATTGCACTTTTACAAAGTATACAATATTAACCAAAGAATTGCTCAGACATATAATACTCTATACCTGTTAAAAAGCTGATGTTAATGGAGCATTATGTATTATGTATATATATATATATATATATATATATATATATATATATATATATATATATATATATATATATATATACATACATATATATATATATATATATGTAGGAATATGACGGGTAACTACGTTCTTTGCAACCATGCTCAAAATATATGTTAACATCAATAAGTGGAGTATGCTTCTCTAAATAAATGCTATGGGTAGATTAAAGCAGGATAACAGTGTCAGATATATGTCCCATCAATGGATTTGAATGCACAGCTGGACAAAATGGAGGCATTCTGGCCTTTTTCCCTACTAGCTAAGTTAAAAGCCAGCACATGTTTTCCTAAATAAACAGGTTTTGCTCTGCAAACCCAGTTGATAGAAAGCTGATGTTATCTGACCATTACATATTATGGGCATATTCATAGGAATTCAGCAAGTAACTCGGGTATTCATAAACATGAACAACAGAAACATTAATATCAAGTTTGGAATATGTTTCTCCAAATAAATGCTATGGTTGAATTCAACAAGGATAACAGTTACACATATATGTTTCCCATATGTGGACTGGAACCTGCAGCACACAAACATTTAGAAATGCAAACTAGTTGACTTACAGGCTAAGCTAACAGTCAGCAGAGGTTTCACAAAAAAAAAAAACAGCTACTACAAGTATTTATTAGAAAACCTGCAGAGAACAGAAAAATACAGACAGAAACTGCAAAAACTTATTGGACATTTTATTGCAAAGAAATAACAGCTGTCAACACATTACTGAAAGTGTTTCCTTCCACATCCCAAAGACATGCAGTAGGTGGATCGGACACTCCAAATTGGCCCTAGGTGTGAGTGTGTGCATGTGTGTGCCTTTTGTAGAAGGTTGGGCGCCAGGCTGGCAACTTGACACCGTACAACTCCACTGCCAGTCATGAGCGGACAGATGATCTGCTGTGGTGACCCCTAAACGGGAAAAGCCGAAAGAAGAACACATTACTGAAAGCATATGTGTAAGTTGTCAAATAGGCATTCCTTTTTAGCTTAAATAAATGTGTCTGTAAACTTTCTTAAGAGGAATGAATTAAAGAAGTTATGTATGTATTTTTATTCCAACTTATAATGGTGCAGTAGACAATACTGTGGTACTATAATGGAAAACTACAAAGTGTATAGTCATCCATGGCCTAGACACTATAGGCACCAGTGATTCATGATGACAGTGGCTATGTAAAATTATGTTGTTAGATGTCATTAAACATATGTACATCTACAAAGGTCATAATTATGGATATTACACACATTATTAAGTATATTAACAACACGGAAATCAAACCCACAGTTATAAGGACAGCCTTTACCAAGTTCACTAAATTGTACCCAAGAGCTAATTGTCACAGCAGTTACTAAATGGTTGTAAAACATCTATGTGATATTAAGATATATATATATATATATATATATATATATATATATATAATATATATATATATATATATATATACATACATACATATATATACATATATATTATATATATATATATATATATATATATATATATATATATATATAAAGCTGTGTATATATATATACTGTATATATGGGACAGAGAAATATCTGTAAAATCTGTAGGAATCCTCAGGTATGCATAGAATATTGATACTTACTGTAAGAATCAGTGGTCTGCCTCCAGACCTCTGCGACCTTCCTTCATAGATCCTCCTTATCATTCCAATTCAAGTCGTCATAGCAGTGTTGAATCTGCACTCCAGTGCGGTAGATCCCTGTCCTCCTTACCTCATGATCCAGTCCCATACTTCTATCATGGCACAGTTCCTGGGTCTGACTCTCATCCTCTGTTCCAGTTTGCCGTACACAGTCAACATCTGGGTCATCTCCTCTTCCATCCAGTTAGGCACACAGACATGTCTCAGCCTCCTCAAAGTATCCATAATGATCCTCAAGTTGAAGAAGGCTGGAAAATACAAACATAGAGAAATGCTCAGTGAGGTGCCACTCAGTTCACAGTTAACAATGATTTGATTAGTAAATGTATCAACATCAATATTTGAAAGTGGCATTGATGTCATGTTAGATCATTGGAAGATAATGGGCATGTGCCATACATGGTACCACTTATCAAAGGTAATGGGCACGTGCCATACATGGTACCACTTATCAAAGATAATGGGCATGTGCCATACATGGTACCACTTATCAAAGATAATGGGCACGTGTCATACATGGTACCACTTATCAAAGATAATGGGCACGTGTCATACATGGTACCACTTATCAAAGATAATGGGCACGTGCCATACATGGTACCACTTATCAAAGATAATGGGCACGTGCCATACATGGTACCACTTATCAAAGATAATGGGCATGTGCCATACATGGTACCACTTATCAAAGATAATGAGCACGTGCCATAGATGGTACCACTTATCAAAGATAATGGGCACGTGTCATACATGGTACCACTTATCAAAGATAATGGACATGTATCATACATGGTACCACTTATCAAAGATAATGGACACGTGTCATACATGGTACCACTTATCAAAGATAATGGGCAAGTGCCATACATGGTACCACTTATCAATACCTTCTGGGTGTTTGCACAATACACCTGGGTGTTATGACACATGAAGCCAATTTTTGTGGTAGTGCACAAATGGGATTCCAAAATCTTGAATTTTAATGAACTTCATTAATTATGTATGGCACAAATGGTAGTTAAAGGTGAGTGCAAATTAAGGAAACTTTGATTCTGTGATTCAGAGTAAGAGGAACATTGGAAATTGGTAGTATTTCTGTTTTGATGACTGGTAAATCTTTTCAAATCAAATCAATGGTGGAGTGGGATGACCGTAGCAGTGCACCATTCTGCAGGAACAAAGCCTGACATGAGGCTGTGATTGAACATGGTATTCAGGTGTGGTGCCCGTTCATTTTGTAGTTCTTGTAGGACACAGCCTGGGATATTGTCAGGTTCCATGGAAGCTGTATTCTTGGCTTTAGACAGTGCATTTTTTACCTGTATAGCCATGATGATAGGGACTTGGCATTCCTCAGGTATTGTGATGGGCCCTTTGGGGGGGTGAAAGCGGGTAAAGTTCGCACTGAACTTGTCTGTCAATATGTTGGCAATATCAATTGGTTCTGTATATGTATCGCCATTGTGCTGTAACTCAGAGCAGATCTGAGTCTTGCCATGTAGATCCTTAACAGCTATAGAATGCCTTGTGGTTGTCTTTAGAATCTGCAGCAATTTTGTTTTCATAGCTAGCTTTAGATGATTTGATAAGGGATCTCCGTTTTTTGCTGAGGCTAACAAGGGAGTTTTTCCAGTCTTGGGATTTCACTCTTTTCTGCAATAGTTTTTTTCCTTCTGTTTTAGAGTTTGTTAATGACAGGGAACCACTAGATGGGCTTCCTTTTTTGGAGGAGAGTGCCTTGGTTCTGTTTGGTATGGCCTGTTCCATGCCCTTGTATATGTGCTCGTACGGTGCATTGGTGTATGATTCAAGAGTCATGTACCTATTTTCCATTTGCTTGGGTGTCATGAAGTTTGCCACCTCTGTTTTTAGAAGCCCAAAATTGGCTTTGAAGAAGTATTTTACAGTTGTTTCCTTTAGTGGGGGTGTGGGTGGGATGTGGATGTCCATGGTGATAAGTTTATGGTCAGATCTGACTAGGGAGGAATTGATTTCAGGTGTAGAGCAATGGTCGCCTATGTTGGTAATAACCAGGTCAAGGATGTTTCTACCCCTGGTGGGGGTAAGAATGAGTTGATCCAGGGTGTTGGAATTAATGAATTCCAGGAAATGTTGAGCAAGTGTGTTGGTACATGAGTAATTTTCCCAGTTAATGGAGGAGTAGTTAAAATCTCTCACTGTTTGGGTATTGGGTTGTACCCTAATATTTTCCAGTGTGTTTAGGAATGTTGAGTGGGAGTCTAGTGACATGGTGGGGGATCTATAGCAAGCTACAACCTGGATTGCAGTTTTACCCAGTGTTAATTGTACCTGAAGTATCTCTGATGTGTTATGTTGGGCTATTTGTCTGGAGGTGTGCATATCTTTTATAAATAAGGAGACACGTCCGCCTTTAGTGCTTCCGTCTGGATTAGGGGCCCGAAAGGTGTGGTATGAATTGTAGCCTGGTAGTGCTGGAGTGCTGTCTGGAGCCTTGAACCAGGTCTCAGTCACTGCAGAGATGTCATTGTTCTCCATTTTTAGGAGTGCTTCGAGCGAGTGCATTTTGAGATTTAGGCTTCTAGCATTGAGTAGCATAACCCTCAGATTTTGTTTGCTTATAACTGTTACGGGGGTAATTTTGTCTTCAGGACATTGCCTAAAAAAGGCACTGTAGGGGCAGCAAGAGTCTTGGCCAGTATCCAGAATCCCAGGGGTGACAGGTGCAGGCCATCTCTGGTGAAGCATCGAGATCTGTCAATCATATCATCTCAGGCAGACAGATACTGGTTCCCCTTAGAATAACATGAGAAACTTGCCAATTGTTTAAGTCAATCATTTTCTATTTGCACTTTGATATCATTCTGGGTGATGGTAGGATGCTACTCAGAGCTAGGGTCGTCATGCCTGGGCTACAAGATCTGAGAGCTCCTCTACATCTCTTTTCATGTAGTCCAGGGAGGTGCATCCCAGGTCATTTACACCAACATGGACAATGACAGTCATATTTGCACCTGTTGTGGAGTGACCTGAGTGCGTGCGTTATGTGGCGGATCCTGACACCCAACAGGCAGCTGACTGTAACTTTATCTTTATTCAGCCTAGTGAGTGGGACATCAGTGTACTATACTATTGAGTCACCTATGACTAGTGTATTGGGTAAGCTGTTTTATCTTAGGGGCTTTGGTTGTGTGGCACATTGTTTATGTAAGATATGTGTTACATGGTTTGTGCTGGGATGTGGTGGTTGTTTGCATTTCTGCCTCGGAGGTCTCTGTTGTTTGGGAAGATTTTTATTGAGACCCTCCACAAAAGTAGGTGTGTGTTTTGTGTTACTATGTGAGGGCTGTGGTGGTGTATGTTCTGGAGGGCTATGTGTTGAGTGTGGTGTGGTGCAGGTGTTAACCTTCTCCTCTTGACTAGCTAATTCATTTGTGGCTGGAGATTGATTGGTTTCCAGTTTGTCTATATATATATATGTGCATCTCTCACCAGTCATAGTGTTGAGTGGTAAGAGGAGGAGGTTGTCTGTGTACATGAGGCAGTTTCTACATTGCTTCAGCATGTCCAAGTTCACCAGGTTGACAGGAGAAAGCACAGGGAACTGACCTTTAGACATGCCTAGTTAGCTGCTTAATATATTAAGTATTGGAGCTGTTTTCTTACTCTCTTTTGTGGAGAGTTTTAGTGCTAGTAGCAATATATATATATACTACAGTAAATGCTACAATTAGTTCTGAGCAAGTGCTGGTCTCAAATTATCTAGTTTGAGTGCAAAAATGTGAAAGCTAGCAAGTTCTAGTGGAAAATTTAAAGAGTAGACTTTCTGGCTCCGGTAATAGTTTACAGTAGCTTAGCGGTGCTGTGCATAGGTTCATAGGTTGGTACTAGGCTATCTGCCCTAGGGCCTATACATGTCTAGCCATAACAATTCCAATAGTAGGGTGACTGATGTGATCCCCGGGGTGAATTTCCTATCTCCCATCCAATCATCAAGGTTCCTTTTGAAGAGGGCCAAAGAGGCACTCTGCTTGACATGCATGGGCAGTCTATTCCAAAGTTTTGGGAGTCTCTGTGTCAGGAACCTATCTCTCCAGCATGTTTTGTTCATTGTGATGACAAGGTTTAGATCCCTGGAGTGTGTGTCTCTGAGGGATTGGGATTTCTTTAAGTGTAGCATGTCCAACAGCTCTGGGTTTGACATGGCCTTCTATGTTAAGCAGAGATCGCCTCTGAGTAGATGATATACTACAGAGTATAGGTGGAGTTTTTTTAGATGGTCAGCATAGGGCACCTGCTTTAGGCATGTGATTCTTTTAGTGAGGTATTTCTGCAGCCTTTCCAGTTGTTGCAGATGTCTTGAGAGGTACATACCAAATGGGGCATTGTATTCTATAATGAGTCTATGTCTTTCTTTCCATTACATGGCTGGGTACAGAAACAAGCACTGCATTTTGCTGTAGCATGTATATTAATATATTGTTTTTGATTTACAACAGCAGAGTTGAGCCATGCACACACATCCACACGTGGTGAGAATGATGAGCGTAAGTCTAATGACATGTATTGATGCAAGTGAAGTACAGACAGAGCAGTTCAAACCATATGTGTAATGTTGTTTGCATTAATATTCACAGGTCCATCTACTTCATGACTAAACCAGGGATCAGCAGGTAAGTGTCTCCATACTATTACTGTGACCACTGCCTTGTTATTGCCTCAGCCTCATTTCATGACACTGCTGTTTACTGTCATATTCTTATTTACCTAACATTGTGCACTACAGATACATCAAGGCCCAAACCATGCAAGTTCAAGTGCAAACAGACAAAGTGTGTTATAGCAAAATTATCATAGCTGTCAATACAGGCCCATTTGCTGTACAGCTGCAACATCCATCACATGCATATTTGTGACCCATGTTACTGTGGTTTATATGACGTGCTGTCAGTATAGTTTTTGGTTAAATACATGACTGTGTTGTCTTTCTCTTTACTTTCCCACTGCATGATCCACAGTACAACCCACAACCTGCCCACAGTGGGAGACTGTCAGTGGTATGTTATTAATTATGTTTTATACCAGTCTTTGCTGTTGATCCTATTGTTGTCCTCCATTAATACTGTGTCCTTCTTCTGATTTCTAGTCCAGTCTGCATCAACATCAAGTGCACATATGAATGGTATGTGTATGTCACACCTTCTGTATGTTTTAACTGTGTGTACCTGGTTAGTGGTGGCACTGGCATGATCACTAATGCTGTTTTTTTTCCCTACAATATTTGAAGTTCATCCCTCTTCAACAGTAACATCTTCCCATGAGATGTTGTCAGGTGTGTGTGTGCATTTTTTTTGTATTTCTCACATATGTCATGCATGTATATACCTTGTAACCAAATTATATACTCCATGTATGTAGATTCCATGAAACATTCATACAGTAGAACTCATGAAAAGTAATTATTTGTAACATTGCAGTGAGAGATATACAAGTCATATGTCTTTCATGATATCCATCAAGAGATGTAAGCACATTTTCCTGATCTGTGTCTTTGCGTCTTGCAACACATCAACTATCTAGATCATCCAGCAGTCCATCAAGTGAGCATGATGTGGCTCAAGATGTGTCTCAGCATGGTATTATGGTCCCTGGTCCTGTGTGCCAGGGATCATAATACCATGCTGAGACACATCATGATGTGGCTCAAGATGTGTCTCAGCATGGTATTATGGTCCCCTGGCACACAGGACCTTGAAGTGTTTGGCACACAGGACTATGAAGTGTTTGGAGAGTCCATCCATGAGGTTGACAGTGATGTTGCTGCAGTTGTAGCCTCAGATGAAGAGGTCAACCTGTCTAGCCATTTGGAAGATGGTGGCACAATGAATGTTGAATACGGTGAGGCCATTCACCAAAAAACCCAGATGAGACTACTGTTGATGGCAGCTCCACACAGCAACCCGTAACAAGGTATTGCAGTAGACATAGTCAAACAAATGTTGTGCATGACCAGGTGTTAGAGGGTGTCTGCCCTGTGTTGCAGCAAATGAATGGTCACAGAAATGGCAGCAGTCAGACGTCCATGCACTTGCCCATGCCACAGATCATGTGGCATACCAGCTACATGTCATGCATGAAGGACAAAAACACAGACATGGTGAGATTATGGCTGCATTAGGCACTCAGAATGAGAGTCTGCTAGCTGTAGCACAGTCGATAGAAACCCTGACCTCTATGGTACTGCAACAATATCATACTACTGGCAAGATTCAGCATTCCCTGACTGCACTCAGCAGATTGCAGCATGGGGCATGGGAGAGGCAGGCAATCTGGCCACAGAACCACCATTGGTCATTGAGAATCACTGTTTGCAGTACAACATGCACAGAGTTCAACCTGCTGTGGTACCACCAGTCACAAGGCCTTCAATGGCCTTCAACCTGTAGTTATGCTACTTCACCTCAACATGGTGTTGTTACCAATCAATCTTTGTGTATTAACTAGGGCAACATGTGTCTGTATATGGTCATGGCAGAGTGAATCATAGTGTGAGATGTCAACAAGATCACGCTAGATTGTGTAAGACTGTGTCCAACAGTGTAGTACATGTAGCTGGCTCATATTATTGAATTACCACTTTACTGTGATATGCATCTTCTAATATTAAAATGTCTGCATTATGCCCTGTGTGGTTTCTCCTTTTCATGTTATTATATTGTATGGGTAGGACTGTGTAGCAGTGATGTATGTATCTTACTGTTTTCCATACAATGGTACATCAATGTGAACATGTATGCATACATGTGTCAGTTGTGCCATGAGTTCATGATCTCTATGTGACACATACGCATATGTTCCTGTTGTAATATGTTATGATTATGGTGTTATGTCTGATGCTCAATGTGAACATCTAGTGGGCAATTCCCATTAGATGTAATCTGTGTTGCTGTGGTGGACAACACCTGAACATCAATGTTCAGTCTATGTATTCCTGTATGTGTAGCTTCTCATGTCTCAAAGATGTGAGTCAGATGCTGCCATGTTGACTGTGCCTGCACTTCTGGTCACTGCCTATGTTGCCTGCTTCTGTGTCTTCTGTCCCCTATGCCCTTCCGCTTCTCTTCTAATACCTGTGGGATGTCCTTTTCAGATGTCTGGTATTCTTGGGGTAGTTCACCCACACCTGCAGCTGGAAGACAGCTATGTGCTCTTGTTAGCATGCTGTGCAGCATGGTGCACACCATTATTGTCTGTGCTGCTTTTTCAGGTGTGTATTGCAGTCCACTCCTGGATGTCGTGGATATATCCAGACATCTAAACTTAGCTTTCAATACATCAAACATGCAATCTACTGTGTTTCTAGTTGTTGCATGTGCTCTATTGTAGGCAGGGTTGGATGTTCACTGTACAGTGTCATTAGCCATGGCTTAAGTGGATAACCACAGTCACCTGCTGTGGGGGACAGAAAAAATGTAGTCAGGATGGATATTGTTTTAAAGGCTATCCTTAGCTTTCTTCCTAGCTGTGCTCCTATACTTACCCAGTAGTAGTCCATCAGGTATTTCACCCTTGCTGGAATGCTGCCCTCAGTCCACTTTCCCTCACATGACAGCACCATGGACACTTCTAGGGTGTGTTGCCATGATGTTTGTTATGCTGGCATTTGCTGCACAGACAGTGTGGCAGTTGATGGATGGCCATCCCTTTCTGTTAATATATCAGTCTGCCTCAGGATGCACTGGTATCTAGATAGGTATATGTGTGCAATCTATTGCACAAAGTACATGGGGGATGTTTGTGATGCTAAAATTGGTGCATTACAGGTCTCTGCTGCATAGGGTTGGATAAAAAGTGTATGTAGTCATCCACCTTGTTGCACATTGCATCCAGGAATTTTGCAAGGATACAATTGGCAGCTGTCTGTGATACTCTCACAGCATCTCAGATGTGTCTCTGTAATGTCCCAGATACAAGTAGACCCAGGCTAAAGCACACTTTGGTTTCAAGAAGGGATGGGGTTTCCTTGCAGGGTGTGCACAGACATGTGTGGGGCACATATGTTGCAGACAGATGTCTGTCTCTCCTATATCTGTTGATTAGTTGCTGGTCTGACAAATGGTTTAGTTGCAACCTCACTCTGACTTCATCTGGCTGCATTCTGGGGTGCACAGCCAATGCCTCATTTATGGTCTGTATCACTGCAGCCTATTGCAGCTCATTAACAGCATGTTGTATGCTCGTATATTGTTGATGCTTTGCCATGGATTTTACTAAAATCCATAGTACTCACTTGAATTCCTTGGGGTCCATAAATTATATGCCAAGGATTTCAAAAATGGAGTCAACATGGCTGTTTGTCACATTTAGTCACTTTGTGTGTGCATTATGTGTTTTGGCATGCACAGAATCCATAATTATCCTACACTGAATATCTAAGTACTGGGGCTGCCTTCAGTATGTCTTCTGAAATCTTGTCTGCAGTAGGTGCACTGAAGTCTTCCTTCAGTGTGCTGCACTGTCTGCAAATAGCATCTGCTGACTTTAGGAATCTGGCCGTGAAAGTTGATAAAATAACAGGTTTTGCATTAGCATGCATTTTGTCTATGAAATAAATTCTGAAACTCAATGTTTGACATTATTTAATGACCTAATTTCTCACTGAATTATCAGGAAACCACAAATTTTAGGAGGAAGAAAACTAAAATATGAGGCAAAAAGGTGGACATTCTGCCAAAAATCTGGACATTTGAGAGGTGTGGTGCCAGCAGTATAACACATTTGCACAGCAGCTGGCAGAAGTGGAGGACCAATTACAAGAGTCATTCAGTAAATATATTTTTACTACTGCTGCAGTAATAAAACTCCGTAATTATGTCATAGAAATGGACCAATTCTGCAGAAGTAATGCCAATTTTCTGGTCTGTCCCTTTAAGGTATTTAGCAAATCAAGCTCCTGGGACAATAGACCAATCAGCATATGGTGCATTTTAATTAAGTACTCTGAAGCAGTTGTTCAACAAGCTTTACTCTTTCTATTTTTTTAATTTAAATAATTACAAAGTTACTGAAATCTTTCTAGCTGTGTGCTACTTTACCTCTGCCTTACCTGAAGCATTATATCATTCAGGTACTGCATACATTGAATTATTTACAGAAAAAATATTAACTGGGAAGGCACAAACAGACCATTTCAATATGCAGGTATTTCTTACTCTACTCAGTACTATACTTGCAGTTTGGTATAGAATGGGGGCGCACTGTGTTGGTTTAAATTTTCTTTTTCTTTAGAAAATAGGTGGTAGCTGTCATAGCAAATGTAATAAGCTGTTAATTAAGTAACTTATTATAATATTGCAGACATGACAGTGCTTCATTAATAAAATCCTTCCCTGTTTTCCTTTATGTTTTACAGCATGAAAGGAGCCTGACATCAACCACTGCATTTATTACTTGAAGGCTAGTGCACCTGACCCCCCCAACATTCTACATATTTCCCCTATCAAAAATACTATAAAGGTACTATAACATAATGATAAAATCTCCTGCAGTGGCTGCTAGACTCAATGTTAAGGCAGGCTAAATGAACTGAGCCATTGGAGGTCACCACCACTCATCATCACAGTCTGGATGGCTGGGCTGCCTTGGTCGGTGCTCTGAATGAGGGTCTCTGTATTGGGATGATAGCTGTGGTGGTCCTGTGCTTCCATTTCCCATCATCTGTGCACCCACCATACCCTTTATGTGTTTCCACCATTCATTTCCATTACCATTTGTAAATCCTCTGCTTATCTGTCTTCCCAGCCATTAATGATCCCGACCTATTGAGTGATGACCCACCGCAGTTGTCAGGCCAGTTATGTTACTGTCAATGCCCATATGTTTTCTCTTTTTCCTACATATAATTATGTCCTTACTTTACTACCTTTTCTCCTTCCTCATGTTCACTTATATATATGAGAAAGAGGATGTCTATTCTGACCAAATAAAAAGCCTTCCTCTCCTACCCTCCAACGTCATCCTACTGTGTTTTCATTGTCTGCTCTCTTTCCTTTCCAGTGTTGCTATCTGATACCTTTCCATACTTATAAAAAGCAATAAAGTGGTGTTCATCAATTGACATCTGCAGAATAAGATTGCCAATAAAGTGGCCTTAAACTGCTAGCCAGTAGCTTAGGTAGACACATTTTTTGCCACCAAGTCACCCAATATTATGGCATAATGATACTGGTGTCCTGCATAATGTACAGAGATATTTAGGCATTACATGTATGTACCAAAAATATACATCTGTGAAAGTATTCCTACTTTTCTACTTTACATTCTTCCACCTTTACATATTTTACTTGAGTAGATGTTCACGTGCATCAGCTGTGTAAACCAGTGCAACTAGTTTATGCTTACTGCATTTGCATATAGGTGAAGTGATATTTTTCATTCATTTATTGTACACATTTGTGTGACCATGAATGTCATCCATAATCATTTTGATAAAAAGGAAATAAACTTTTGCAATACTTTGGAGAGTTCTTCCTAAAATAAAGGCATTGAGAAACTGTTGTACCCTATAAAATGCATTGAGAAACTATTTAAAGAGTCCGAAAAAAAAGTTTTCTTCTGTGTACTGGTGACCAAACTACATGACCATGTTGTCACCCCCCTTTCCCCACTGGCTACCACCATTAAAACAACAGATAATCTTTCAAAATACCTTTGCATGAGGCTCATGCCACATGGCACCCACTGTCTGATATAATTGATATCTAAATATACTCCCTAGGATGATGCACCATCTGGGAGAAGGAAATCAATGTATTTTATTTTCTCCCCAGTCTGGTGCAACCTCTGATACTACATTTATATTGTGGGATTGTTGGGGCAGACCACCACAATAAGGGTTGCATAGACTCATACTCCTGTGCAAAAAAAAATAAATAAAAAAAAAAAAAGCACAACTGATAGTTACTGACAGTACTAAGGAGGTATTCGCTACAACAGTGTGATGTAGGCTGTGGATGGTATGTTGAGAATAGACAAATCAAACTAGATCCAAATGAAGAAAGTGCAGGAGTATATATCCAGAAAGAATCATATTGCCTGCTACAACTTGCTCTGCATTTCTTGGCTACTGCTCAGCATGGATATCTCTTTTCATCAGTCTGATTCTAGTTCTGGGAATGATTAAAGAATATACAGGATTTACATAATTATAAAATCTCTCTGTGATTACTGACCAAGTAAAAGCACCTGAAAAGATTTTATCTTCTGTGCTTTTATAGTAAATCTGTATTCTCAAAGCTAAAAATATTGTCTGATTAGATTTTATTCATTAATGCGTCCTCTTGACAATCTTATTACTAAGAAATAATTGGGGCTTTCTTTAAGAAACCTGTTTTTTTAGTGTCCTGTTCCCTCCTTACATGACTCTTCTCTGTGGTGTTTCATCCATAAGACATAGATTCGCATGAGTGAACAAATGTTAACTCTAATTAAAACTGCCATTTAACCTTATCTCAGCATTTTATTTTGTGTGTGTGTGTGTGTGTGTGTGTGTGTGTGTGTGTGTGTGTGTGTGTGTGTGTGTGTGTGTGTGTGTGTGTATGTACATGCACATGTGATTTCCAAATATTCATGACACGGGTTAGAATAATCTCCCTGTTGTGAGAGAAAAATGACCTGTTCTACCCAATAGTGAAGACATATAGATTCCTACCCATTTGCTGTAATTAGAAATTTGCCATTTATCATGCCTTCAAATAACATTAGCATTTCATTTCAAAATGGTTTAACGGATTACTGGAAAAATCTGTTTCCGCTGAACAAATGAGGGTAAACAGCTATATAGAAAGTGACCTTTACAAGTGATACATTCCTCGGCATTGTTCCCATTTCATTGGCTTCCAGTAGTTATGTAGCATTTCATGATTTTTTATACAGAAACTAAGAGTGAATATATTGAATGCTATTGAGAAAGGCACATCATAACCTCTGCATTATCCATACTGTTATGTAACAAATCAGCCATCTTTAAACATGTATACTTAGCTTGCATCATTCTGAAGTACAGACGTAAGTACCAGAGTGACTGATTGTAAGTGTAAGGCAGAGAATCAGGGTTATAAGCAGTTAATAATCTCAATCCTGAAGAAGTTTGAGTTTCAGTGCCTCTGTCTCCATTTGCCTGCTCTATGACTCTGCCATGTGTCACGTCAGTTAAGACTAGTGCCAATAGTATGTCAATAAAAAGCACTACAATGCAAGGCAACTTCAGGAACTAGTAAAAGAGTAACAGCAGGGTCTAGAACCTCTGTAACTCACAATGTCATACTTCTCACTCAGTCTCAATAATGTTGCTGGGAATACTTCTTTAAGATATTAATTTCCACTTTCTTTCCTTGCATATATCTGCAGTGGATTCTACACTGGAAAGTGACACCTGGACATATACACGAGATTTATTTCATTTGAAATTTGGAAAGATGTATTATGCATGCTAGCAGGGATCATACAATGGATTTGGTGTCAGAACAACAGAGAGGTCTTTCTTTTTGAATGGTTAAGACAATGAATGTCATTGTTAAAATGAATACCCTTGTAAAGGAGCAACTGTGTATAATAAGAAACTTTCATAACTGGTCTTAAGTCCATTTGATGTAGGATACAACAGTTCTGTTTTATTTGTAAAATGCACATTTTCAATGTATTTATTCTTTTCATTATCTTTTCAGTCTCATAACGTTATTTAATATGTAGACTCATAGAAAGTAGACTTTTGTAAAAGATAAGACCATATATCACATTAAGTTTGACCTAATTCCTTTTTTCTGATTAATTTCTTGACCATAATTCTTTTTGTATGCAACAATTATCCAGAGTGGGGTTATTTTGTACAATAAGATTCAAAAGTTCATCATTGCATATTACCCCAATGCATCCTTAGGACATTTATTCTGTGTTTTTATTTATGTTATTTATTTTACATTTGTTAACTGGGTTAGTCTGACTGAGCTTTTGGCTCATTTTCATCAGAGACCTGGGGAGAAAAGCTCCTCAGAGAATAAAATTTAACAAAATTCACTTACAATCAGCAAGAACGTACTACCAGGTTACAATAGCAAATTAAATGATTAAATAGCAACATTACTGACTTTTAGGTATAGATGCAAAAGTTGGATGGAAAGAGGCTCTGCAGTGCAATAAAATAAAAAAAAAAATCAGTAACAGTCAGCAAAAATTTACAAACAGGTTAAAATGGCATATTAAATTAATAATACCTGTGTGATTGTCGATAGGTTTAGAGAGGTTATATACAGAAGTAGGATGGAAGATATAGGGAAGTAAAGAGGTGATGTCCAAGAAGACAGACAGGTTGAAGTAAATGTTTTTATGAGAGCAGTGTGATATAATATAGATGAGATAGACAGGGAAGAATGTAGGAGAGGGAGGCTAAAAGAAAGAGTGGATAGAAGGAAGGAAGTGGAGGGAGAACAAAGCTAGAAGTAAACTAGGGGTAAGGAGGAGTATTAGGTGTATCGGTAGTAGTTTCAGGGGGGATTACTACAATGGCAGGATCATTTTTTGTTAGGTATTTTCGCGTGGCTAATTTGAATTGCTTGATATGGTCAAGGGACATTATTTCTAGATGTAGTTGGTTCCAGGAACTGGCTGGGTTGTAGTTATAGAATAGATATCCTGTTTTAATTTTGGGTTTATAAATCTGTAACAGTCCTTGATCTGAGCTATGAAGTGACCTAGCTGAGGAGTATTTAGATATGATAGTAAAGAGACTGGGACAGTAAGAGGGCAGATACAGGATGGAGTGGATAATTTGTAGCTGATAAAGTAGGAGCAAGTGAGGGAACATGAGCCAGTCCAGTTGCTTAAGTGATAACAAACTGTTGAAAATGACCGCCAACTACTAACTCCACAGGTGCAAAGGAATCCAATAGAACTCACTGAAAAGAACTCCGGATACAATAAAAGCCCGTTGGAAACGTAAACTGTCAAATTTATTAAGTGTTCTCATTAAAATCCACTTTTCGTCAAGACATCGTTGCTCAACTTCTTCAGATACAAAAAAGTAGACAAATAAAAACCATTTCAAAGCAATAAGTGTCATTTAAATCTAAAACTCCCCTCCCATGTGACTTTATTAAATATAGCCATTGGTTCTATTTGCACGGCTAGTCAATAAATTATTCAGTAGTCAGATACATTGTAATTAAAATACATTGCAATTAAAATATTTTGGCACTTGTGTTACTACTTATGAATGCATTAAATCTCCAAGCCCCCCTGTTCTACACATGCCCTTATAGTTTAATAAATATTTCTTTACTACATTAATTTGTAGTAAACTCTCTAAAATATTATTGAACAATGTGCAGACAGATAGTATATCAAGTGTGCAGATTTTAAAAGGTTCAGCAATACATCCAGTACTATACGTTCATTATATCAACTATGTCTACCTAAAGGATTATTACTAGCGAACTTTTTATAACACAATCGCTTTTTAAAACAACAACATTTACACAGCAACATAAGCACATTAAAAGTTACAAGCTCTCCCGTCTATCTTCTAATTCTATGCCAGTGTCATTAAAAAATCAGAAACATGCATAGTATTTAAAAACTGTGGATATTAAGAAACTAATAAAATTTTTTTTCAAAAATATATATATATATATATATATATATATATATATATATATATATATATATATATATATATATTATTTATTTTCTAAGTCTTTTATACTCTATTATATGGACCAAGCTACACCATGTGTCCCACACTTCTTAAGGATCTTACTCATTCGGCACCAATATATATCTACGAAACATGTAGCCAGACAAGAGTAAATTTAATACATTAAAATAAAGTACGACCACGTATACTACTAAAATCTAGCTACACTGTTAATAAAACTTAAGTACTAGTAAGCTCGTGGCCACTGACTACTCAAGCAGTCACTTAATCAGTCCAGGTTAATAGGTATAAATGCTACAATAAGCTTTCTCACATATGGCCCCTTACATTACTCTAATAGTAGTATTCCTACTTAATAAAATGTCGTGAGATGAGAAAACACTTATTACACATTTTTTATTAAAGTCGTTACCTATATACTAAATGTGTTCAAACCTATAGCTGTGTAAATTACAACATTATTACCTAAGTAAATTCTTTAGATGTAAAATGCACATAATTGAACTAAATTCATTAATTCCTGGATATTGACATGCATTTAATCTTAATTGCCATATTAGCTCACTTCTTTCCAGTCTGTTTCAGGTCCACCCCTACCGTCACTATGTAGTTGTTGAATCACTCTGAATTTGAAACTATGCCCCTCAAACTCATTGACATGTCTAGCTAGTGTGTTTTCTACTTTAGATCTACTAATACAATATAAATGTTCATAAATTCTTTCACAAAGTTTTCTATCGGTTTTGCCTATGTAGAACGCTTGACATAAATTAAACTTAGCTAGCTATATGACTTGTATACTTTGGCAATTGAATCTACCTTTAGTTTTAAATATCTTGTCTCTAATGTGGAAATTTATACCTTCATCAATGTGCTTACAATATCTGCACATATTACATTTATACATTCCTGCTCTGGGGTGTACCTTCTTGTGATAGGACTCAAGAATAGCTTTAAGGTTACTACCCCTTCTGTAAACCACATTTGGTCTTCCTGGCATAAGGGTTCTCAACCTGCCATCACCTGTTAAAATTGCCCAGTTCTTATTTATGATGTTTACTACTATACTAGCATCCAATGTATATGTGCAAATAAAGTACAAAGGGCTAGGAGTAGATTTTATATTTCTCATCATCCCCTGTTGTGTACTATTATTCATAATTGGTATGTAAATTCCCCTGTTCCTTTTTTGTCGGACTTCACTCATTACTTCTTGGATTAAAGAGGCTGGATAACCTCTCTGGGTAAAAAATGTGTACAGTAAATCACATTCCTCTTTGAAATCTATATCTCTCGAAACCATCCTAGCAGCTCTCACAAGTTGGCCCTTCACTACGGATTTCTTCTGATGTGAAGGGTAACAACTTGAATATTGTAAAAATGTGTTTGAATATGTTTCCTTCTGATAGATTTTTGTTACAAATGTCTTAGCCTGGTAGTCTTTACTTAGCTCAATGTCCAAGTATGCTGTTTTATCCTTGTTAAATGTGTAAGTAAATTTCAAAAAGTTTGTACTCATGTTAAAAAAGTCTATCATACTCTTCAGTTCCTCAATATTACCCTTGAATAAAATAAATATATCATCCAAGAAGCATGTATAAAGACAAATGTGTTCGTAAAAAGTGGGATGTGTTAGCACATATGATCTTTCCCAGTTTGCCATAACTAAATTGCCAAAACTCACCCCACAAGAGGAGCCCATTGCTACACCAATCTCTTGATGGTAATATTTCTTGTCAAACATTACATAATTGTATGACAAAACTATATCTAATAGTTCTTCCATTAGGTTTATTTCTGACGTTGTAGCTCCATGTCGTCTCATCATGTTAGATGCCCACTCTATACCTACACTGTGAGGGATAGATGGATAAAGATCCTTCATATCAATTGTAAGGAACAAGAGTTCTTCGTTAAATACACACTTGTTTATTATTTCCAAAAAGGACCATGAATCTTTTGAAATCTGTGATTCCAAAATAACATATTTCTTTAAAATATTGTCCACTACTTTTGCACATGAATAAGTAATACTATGTCTCGCATCAACTAACGGACGCATTGGGGGACTGTCCACACTTTTATGTACCTTTGGGATGCCAAATAAAATTGGAATCCTAGGTGCTGGTTGGATTAAATAATTGTATACTGATTTATCAATTTTTGCTTCTATGTATAAATCCTCTATAAAAGTTCTAATTCTTCTATATGCCACATTCAATTCATTCCTTGAGACTTCTGTATATGTCTGAGTCTCAAAAATTTCTAACATTCTTTTATTGTAATCAAAATTGTTCATTATAGCTATCCCACCTCCTTTATCCGGTTTCATAAACCGTACTGGTGCCTGGCAGAGAAATCTCAAATTATCTCTGTCAGCTATACTGATGTTATGTTTGCACCTACTACTCCTGTTCTGTACTCCATGTTTATCTAACATATTATGCAGATCTAATTCACAGATTTGTTCGAACAGTGTTATTAATTGGTGTAACGGGGGGGTTATATACACTGGCTACATAAAAGTCATTTTTGTTATTTGAATGTTCACCCATTAAGGCTACTAAATTCAATTTACGACTAAAAAGTTTCAAGTCAATCAGTATACTTGCTATGTCCACATGTGTCATAGGAACAAAAGTGTGGCCTTTTGCCAACAATTCTATCATGTCATCCGTGATTATAATGTCTGAGTAATTAAAAATTTTAAAGTCCATGGTAGCGTTACACAACACCTGACACTTTTGTTCTACTACTGGACTTGAACTTAGTCCACTACTTATTGCCGTTTGTTCTTCATTCTGTTCTTTCCTGTATAGCCTTTCCCTTTTATTGGAACAAAGTTCGAGGCTCGCCTCTGAAAATTTGAGTTGTTCACTACACTTGATGTGTTAATGTGGTTCGCACTGTTGTTAGCTGCTATTCTTTCACTCCGTCTTACCGGGCCGTTTCCTTCAACATGGTGAAAAGTTTGTTGTTGGTTAATGTTGTTAATAGATGTTCTCTCTTGTTCTTGCTGTTCCTCACTGTTGGCACCTTCATTTGATAAAAAGTTCCCCTGTGAAGGTGAAGGTTTAGGGTAGGCCACGCCTAATTCATATTCCTTAAGTGATAAGCAGTAGTGAGACTTGTTGGATTCGTTGGCGGCCTATTTGGCCACCTCATTATAGGTAGTTTCAAGTCTTGAAATGAGTGTAGTGTTAAGGTTAGTGAATATGTGACAGCAGTATAGAAATGTGGGAAGTAAAAAAGCATGGGAGAGAGTAATTCTGGCTGTGTTGGTTAAGCATTTCTTATTATGGTGAAGGTGTCCAAGTTTCTGGTGTTTTTTTGATACTGTTTGTGACATGTAGATCAAACTTAAGTTGATCATCTATAGTGACTCCTAGTAATTTAGTGCTAGGTTCAGCTGTAATGATGGTGGTATTGCTTGATAAAATGTTAAATGTCATTTTGAGATTGGTGAGGTTTTTGGGGAGAAAGAGTAGGAGCTTAGTTTTCTTTGGATTTAGAATTAATTTGTTGTCATTAAGCCATGTATCAATGGTGTTGAAGGATGCTTGGGTAGCAGAGTGGAGGTCTGATGGGTTATCCGCAATGGTGATGACAGTAGAGTCATCAGCATATTGCACAAGTGATGACTGGGGACATGAGGTATATAGTAAGTTTGTGAAAATATTGAAGAGTAGTGGTCCAAGGACAGATCCCTGTGGGACACCCATTTGCACAGTGTGGGGGGGAATAGTGCAGAGAACCAGTTAACTGATTGCTGGTGGTTAGAGAGATAGCTAGAAAATGAGGAAATGTTAGGAGGGGAGAAGTTTAGATAAGTCAGTTTTTTCCAGGAGGAGAAGGTGGGAGACAGCGTCAAAGGCTTTAGAAAGGTCAAGGAACAGGCATGAGACAAGTTTATTATTATCACGAGCAAGAAATACTTTGTTGATGAAGGATATTAGTACAGATGTTGTACTATGATTAGGACAGAATCTGTGTTGTGTGTGTGTGAGAAGGTTTTCTTGGAGAAGATACTGCATTATCTGCTTGTGAATGCATTTCTCTAATATTTTAGAGAGAGGAGATAGTATAGCGGTCTGAAGTTTGATATATCCGACGAATTGCCATCTTTGTGTATGGGCAAAATAAGGAATTGTTTGCATAAAGAGGGGACATACAATTCAGAAATTGAGTGGTTGATCAAGATAGACACAGGATAGACCAGGGGTTCAGAGGCAATCTTAAGGAAACAGGAGGGTAGATTATCTAATAAGGGGAAGCAGGGTTTGAGTTTGGAGAGTAAGGATTTTATATAATTAGTTGATACTGCTTTAAGAGGCAAAGAGTTAGAAGAGTTGGGAAGGGAAGATGAGTTAGTGGGGGTATTTATAGAGTTACTTATGGGAAGTGAATTAATTATGGTGGTTACGGAGTCAATAAAGTGATTGTTAAATTTAATGGCAGTGTCTTCTGGGGTTCCATTAGGATAAGGGTTAGGAGGGGAAGGGTTTCCAGGATGAAGAATATGGTTGATAGAATTCCAGAATGTTTTTGGGTCTGATTTTAGGGTAGTGGGAGGGTGTGTATAGAAGTTCAGTTTGTCTTTATGGATAATTTTTTTGATTTTGTTTCTAAGTTCTTTATAGGTCTGAAGGAGAGACGGTGTCTTGGTTTTAGTCCATGTTTTCCATATCCTATCTCAGTTTTTCATGAGGGTTCAGGATGATTGAGTTAGACATGGAGCTGTATTGTATTTGATTCTAATAGTGTGGAGAGGAGCGAGGGAGTTAAGAATATCGAGGAAGGTGGTGTGGAAAGAGTGGACAGCTTCATCCAAGGGTAGGGTGTTGAGATGAGACCACTTAGTTCTGGAGAGTAGGTCAATGAAAGAGTCTGGGCAGAAATTAGAAAGTTTGCAGGAGGTAATATACTTAAAGGGTTTGGTGAACTGGGGAGTATGTCTGGTAACAGTAATAGTGCAGTGGTCACTAAGTGCATTTGAAAGGGTCTGGAGATTATGGTAGTTTTGGGGGTGGGCGACCAAAATCCAGTCAAAAAGAGAGCTTGGGAGGTGAGATTTATTATTATAAGTGGGGACTGTGATTAGCTGCTCAAAACCATGCAGGTTGATACAAGAAGTAGTATTGGGAGTTTGTACTGAGAGCCAATCTATATTTTCATCTCCCAGTATGATGGTTTCATTATGGATGGTGTAAGAGAGATGGGATAGGATGCTTTCAAGTATGGTAATATTTTCTCCAGGGGGGATGTAGATTGCTACTACTGTTATGGTGGTGAATATGTTAAGTTTGAAGTTGGTAAATAGAAGTTCTGCTAAGGAAAAGGATGGTAAGGGAGAGCTGGGACTAATTAGCGAGAGATGATCGGAGTAGAGTATGGCAACTCCTCCTCCTTTTTTGCTATGTCGATCCAGCCTGAGGATGTTATAACCAGGAGAGATAAGTTGACTGTCTAGGTGTTGTGGTTTCAACCAAGTTTCTGTAAGGGTGACTATGTCAGGCTTATAGTAAGTTAACCAGGCATGAAATTCGTGAACTTTATTTGCTAAACTCCTAAGGTTAATAGAGCAGAAAGATACTTGCCTTTTTGAGCATGGGAGGTTGGTTGGTTTAGTTACTAGAGGATTATAGTTCAGGGTAGACTGTGAGGGGCCAGGGTTTGGATGAATGTCTCCTGATAGTAGTAGATGTTTAAAGTACAGTAATTGTTTGAGTAGTGCGAGTTTAGTTTTAATTTTTAAGGAGGTTAAGGGACGGGGAGATAATTTTATTTTTGGAATGGGAGTGGTAGGGGGAAGGATGGATGGACATATTTGTAGATATTGTTGGGTTTTGTACTCAGGATGATAGTGCAGTTAGAGGAGTGGAAATGTGGAGAAAGCAGTTGAGAGTGGTAGGAGGTGAGGTAGCAGAGGATATAGAATAGTGGTAGTAGGAATATGGTTTGTATTTTAGAAGACATGATAATTTCCAAGGGTAGGGAAGAGTGTGGCAGGGAGTGGATAAGAGTTAGTCAGTATAGAATGTGCTGTGGAATAGTCAAGTGGGTATGAGGAGGTAATAAAACAAAATATAAGCACCAAAAAAATAAAAGCAAGCTTTCCACTGCTCAAAAACAGCCAACGGAGGTACGAAGTAAACGATTTTATTGCTTGTTAAAACTTCTTTTAAAAACACCTTGCTTTTCAGCACAAAACTTCAACCAAGTGAAAAACAAATACAGAAACGAATCCCAACAGTTTGAATCAAGTGCTTTCGTTTGGTCCCATTGCCAAGCTTTATCAAGATCAAATAGTAGTAGAATTCTAACTACATTTATAGGGTCTATTGACCATCATGTGATAGCTTTAGTAATTAAGCTGTTAAAGCTGTACAAGAGGTTTCAAACCTGACAGTCTTACATTCTCTTGCCACTGTTATACTTACACAAATATTACCCCATATAATGTAAATTCTTGAACAAGACACATTTATCAAACTACTATGCTTTATCACTACATTTTCATTCAAAATGTTTTATATAAAAATATATAACAAGTCTGTGAATCAATGTACAAAAAACTTGTTTTAACTATAAAACCATACATTACTTTTTTATTAAAAATCTGTATGCTAATTATTCAATAGATGAATGTTGCAAAAACATTAAAAAGTTTAAAATTATATTTTTAATTAACTAAATATATATTTATTAAACTCCCATTCAATAAAATACTACATTTGTAAATATGACTTACAATTAATGTATTGTTATAAAATCTGTATGTGCAACTATTAAAACACTGTGCTATAAACATACTTTATACAACTGATTGCGCATTAATTTATAGTGACATCTCCTTACTTGTGAATCACAATCTGGCCATTCTTAATTTGAGAACACTCTTAATATTTATACTATCATTTAGACCGGGACTTGTGGCAGCATCCAATTTAAGTTGCCACAACAGTTCCTTGTATTCAAAACGCGTTTCCCAGTCTCCTCCTCTACTATCCACTTGCACCTGTTCTAACACTATAAATTTTATAGACATTTCAGGACATAATAATGAGTGTTTATAAAAGGCATTTGTATCTTTTTTCCTAGAAACCTCATACATGTGCTCATAAATTCTCTTTCTCAGAGACCTTTCTGTTTTACCTACATAGAAACTGTGGCACTTGGTACAATAACCTAAGTAAACAATCCCTTGCGTTGCACAGTTTGCATGAATGCTGGCTTTAAAACAAAAATTCCTGGATGGAATATGTAAGGAATCTCTGTTTAAAATGTGTATACATTGTTTACAGCTACCACATTTGTAGGTGCCTTTTTTCAAATTCCTATTGTTACTAGTTCTTTCTTGTTGTTGAAATTTCTCAAATAATTCCTTTATGTTAGTGTCCCTACGTCTTGTGAACTTGGGATGCTTCGGAATATATTTACATAATTCTTCATGTCCAGTTAGAACCGGCCAAAATTTATTAATCACTTCTTCAATTTGCTGTGAATCAGTTGAATAAGTGTGGATGTAGCTATTAGTAAACACCGCAGTATTGGTTTCACTAGATTTCTCTACACCAATCTGACCTAAGCCTAATAAAGGGGGAAATTTTTCCTCTCTATGTTCTATGACTTCTTTGCTTATCATGTCTATCAAGTCCTCTGGGTACCCCCTTTCCAAAAACATATTTTTTATTACCACCAATTCTTCCATGAAGAATTCTAAGGTACTCGACATTCTTGAAGCCCTTACCATTTGCCCCTTAACTATGCCTTTCTTTTGATAGTAAGGGTGACCACTTGCATAATGTAAATAGGTGTTGGAAAAAGTGGGTTTTCTAAACAATTTGGATGTAAACCTGTTGTTAACACAGTCCTTAAAAATTGTAACATCCAAATAATTCATTTTTTCTTCACTTATACTATACGTGAATTACAAAAAATTAGTTGTGGAACTAATATATTCGAAAAATTCCATGAATTGTGTCTCAGTGCCTGTCCACAAAATACTTATGTCATCCAAGAACCTTGTATAATGCTTAATGCATTCTTTCCATTGAGTCAAAAAGATGAATTCCTTTTCCCATTTATGTAATATAATATTAGCATACATGGAGGCACATGGTGCTCCCATTGCCACCCCCTTCTTTTGTCTGTATATTTCTCCATTAAAAAACATGAAATTGTTCTTTAATATAATCTCCATGAATTCCACTAATAAATTAATAGTATTAGTTGACAAATTTGATTCTCTGACTAGTGTTTCATTAAACCATTCCAGTCTCTGTTCATGGGGAATACTTGGGAACAAGTCTACAACATCAATGGTAATTAGTATTAAATCCACTTGGAATAATTCTCCCTGAATACTTCTTAGGAAATCCCAAGAATCTTTACATATATGTTGCAGTGTTGTAGCAAAACTTTTCAATTTGAAGTCAACAAACTTGCCTATAGGTTCCAAAATACCTCCTTTTCCTGAGACTATCGGCCTGAACTTTAATGGTTCTAGGCCTTTATGTGTCTTTGGAATTCCAAAAATTATTGGGATTTTGGGTTTGTTGACATTCAAATAATTATGAAGTTCTTCATTGATAAACCCTTGTAGTAAATGGTCAGTTAAAGTATATTTAATTTTGGAATAGGCCAGATTCACTTCGTTTCTAGAAACCAATTCATATTTTTCAGAGTCTTGCAATAAGTCAAACATATACATTTCATAATCTTGTGTATACATCAAAACTAACCCCCCTCCTTTGTCTGGTTTCATGGTTCTACACTTTTCTTTTCTTAAAAACTGTATTAATGATATTTCTTCTACTTTCATATTCACCGGAATTCTTTCTACTTTCTTACAAATGATCTTTCTTATCTCTTTAGTAGCCATCTCTTCAAATATTTTTAGACATGGGTTGGTTGGGGGATTGAATGTACTGACTCTTGGTAGTGTGTTTTTATTATGGGGCTGTCCATTAAAATTTAAAATTAAATTCATCTGCCTTACAAACAGTTTTAAGTCTATTAAAGCTTCTGACAATTCAGTTGGATAGGCTGGAATGAAATGTAGGCCTTTTGTGAATAAATCGAAATACTCTTTTTTGATTTCTACTTCTGTGAAATTATATATCATGAAATTCTTATCTTTAACTAGATTATAGTTTTTACCTTCTTCATTCTCATGTGAATTTATCACTTCCCGTCCATTATAAATTAAAGAACTAATGTTATCACTATCTAAATCTAAGTTTTCCTCCAGTTCTGTTGCTGGTAGTTCTGGTAGTCAATAGACCCTATAAATGTAGTTAGAATTCTACTACTATTTGATCTTGATAAAGCTTGGCAATGGGACCAAGCGAAAGCGCTTGATTCAAACTGTTGGGATTCGTTTCTATATTTGTTTTTCACTTGGTTGACGTTTTGTGCTGAAAAGCAAGGTGTTTTTAAAATAAGTTTTAACAAGCAATAAAATCGTTTACTTCGTACCTCCATTGGCTGTTTTTGAGCAGTGGAAAGGGTATGAGGAGGTGCAAAGTGCAAGAGGTGTGTATAAAAGGAAATAGTGGGGAAGGTGTTAGTGAGGAATTAGGGAGGTGTTGTTTGAATGGTTAGGCATACAGGAAATGATATGGGGGTGTGTGGGAATGTGGGTGGGAGGAGAGCAAAGTGAGCCCGAGTGGAGTGAGGGCGAACGGAGCAGGGCTATTCCTTCTGAGTAGGAACTTTTCAAAAAAGCTATCAGCCAGCCCTGTGTTAGAAAGTCAGGATAACTGCTAATACTAATAAAGAAAAAAAGCCTTGATACACTTTAACAGTTTAGGGAGTTTGCTAGTCAGTGTTTGTAAGGGGAGTGAGTGTAGAGAAAAGTGATAGAATACTGAGGGGATACGAGAGTGGGTAACGGCCATCAGGTTCCCACAATATTGTGCTCACCCAGGGCTAAAATACCTAGATTCCAAGAAGGACTAGGATAGATAAGTTTGCAACAACAAAGCTATCAAATTACTAGTTCAAAATATTCTGAGAGAGGGATTATCATACTTTGTTTCTGACTCCCGAGTTTGCTTTTCAGGTGTGGTTTTGGTCAGGACTTGGTTCCAGGTTGGCAATACTTTATACTGAGCCTTGCTCAGCTGGGTTAATTTACTTAGTAGAAGCAGCGGAGAGAAGACTAGGAGAAAGAAGAGAAATAAAACAATTACAGAGCATTCAGCTGAATGGGGTAGGGTAGTTAAATGTTTTTTATGGACATTAACATTTTTGTATTTGTAGGATTTTGAGGTAGTATTTTGATTAACCTATATATGTTTTTTAAAAAAAACTTAGCTTTCATTTTATAGATTTGTAATTTTTATTGATAATTAAGGCATTAATTGGCAATTAATGGATGTATTTAAACAGGAGGGTAGTGTTGTGGAGTTGTTCTGAAGAAGTCTTCTGTGTTAAGACAAAACCTAGGTTAACAATTGCTTGCTTGTGCATTGGTTTCCTGAATCGAATAAAAGTGGTTTTAGCGCTTTCAGTCGTGGATTTTTTTCCTTGTTGTTGGTCTAAGTGTACGAGTAACTACAGCCTTTGGTGTTCCTGTTTTTGGTTTGTCTTTCGTTGGTTTGAGGTTTATCTAAGCAACAATCAACAAACTCTATAACCAAAAAATATATACTCAGCTCTGTATATTTGCAGATAGTCTGGAAGGCAGTCTTTCAGAACACTGGTTCCAGCAATTAAATGCAGGCTGTTACTAACAGGTCAAATTAAGTGATCACTGAGTTAGATAACACACAAGCTGTAAAAACGAGGTATACCAACTGAAGACACGGTAGAAAATGGGGGGTGGGGGTGGGGAAAACAGTTTCAACAGAGATCTAAGCAACAACTAACAGTACAAACTCTAAAACCCCCCAAAAATACTCAGCTCTGTATATTTGCAGATCAGTCTCCCAGAACACTGAGACAACAGTTTCAACAGAGATCTAAGCAACAATTAACAAACTCTATAACCAAAAAATATATACTCAGCACTGCATATTTGCAGTTAGTCTGGAAGGCAGTCTTTCAGAACACAGGTTCCAGCAATTAAATGCAGACTGTTACTAACAGGTCAAATGAAGTGATCCTTGAGTTAGATAACACACAAGCTGTAAAAAACAGTTATACCAACTGAAGACACGGCAGAAAATGGGGGGTGGGGGTTGGGAAACAGTTTCTACAGAGATCTAAGCAACAACTAACAGTACAAGCTCTAAAACCCAAAAAATATACTCAGCTCTGTGTATTTGTAGATCATTCTCTCAGAACAGTGAGACAATAGTTTCAGCAGAGATCTAAGCAACAATTAAACTCTATAACCAAAAAAATATATACTCATCTCTGTATATTTGCAGATAGTCTGGAAGGCAGTCCTTCAGAACACAGGTTCCAGAAATTAAGGGATTTTGTCTGACCAAATTTGCAGATGATTACAAACTTGACACCATCATAAACTCTCCAGAGGACACCATGATCATTCATGAGTGTCAGTACCAAACAAATAGCTGATGCCAAAACCATAGATAGAAACTAAATGCCAAGAAATGTATAACTATGTCATTTGGCAAGCATGACTCTCTTTGTAACTACTACATTGACAATATCCCCTGGAAAACTGATCCTGTAGTTAGAGATATGGGAAGCGATATTGACAAGTCCTTTGATCACCATGTTTTCACTACTGAAAGGAAGTAATTTTTCATCGCACAGCCTATGTTGAAGGGCATGTTTTTCAGATCCAGAGGAATTATTATTCCTCTGTACTCCACACTCATTAAGATAATAATCGAGTTTAATGTTCTTTCTATAACTACCTGTCCAAACATTTGTCACAGCTGGGATAACTCACTAAATAACATCATGGGCTTAAATCAATAAAAACTATGCTGACCTTCTCAAAGGCTTGTCTCTCTTCTCAGTATCAAATTGGCTACTGAGAGGTGATCTGTGCCTCACACAGAGAGCATCAGCAGACCCTGTTCTATCAGATCTATTAAACATTTAGAACTCCAATGATTTTATAGAAAACAGCTCAAAGGGCAGTCAATCTCTTTTGCAGTAAATGGAACTCAATCTCTTTTGCAATATTAACAGAACATACAGGTGGGATAGGTATGTATCCCAAAGAATATAATGCCTATAGAACTGGCTTCACCATCACAAAAAAGCAGAGTACTTCATCATGGCCATCATCATCATCACCAACCCCCTTTTTCCTATTTTCTACACAGGGTGGGGGTGCCGTGTCAACTGTCACCATCCCTCTCTCTGTTCAATGCCACTCTAATGCTTTCCTCAACACTCATGCCTCACTGTCACAGGTCTTCTCTCAGATAATCCATCGACCTGTTTGCTGAATGCCCTCATTTCCTCTTGCCTTCTTGCTGTCAATCTCAAATCTTCTTCTGCACATGTACCCAAACCATAGTAATCTATTCTCTTTGGCTTCTTCTGCAAATGGAGCTACTTTGGCTTCTGTTCTTGTGTACTCATTTCTTCATCTGTTCCACATTGTGCAACCTGCCACCCATCTCAGGCGCTTCATCTCCATCACCTCTAGCTTCCTGAACTGTTCTGCCTTTACTGCCCAGGTTTCTGTACCATACAATGGTACTGGTCGCACCACTGTTTTGTACACCTTACCTTTCAACTTCTTTGGTATTCTTCTGTCACATACTGTACCTGATATTCTGGACCAGTCGGCTGCAGCCCCTGTGATTCTAGCTTTGACATCTTCATTCAAACTTCTCTTCACCTCAGCCATCCATCCCAGACACGTGAAGCTGTTAACATGTTCCACTATTTTCCCTTATATCTCCTTTCTCAGCATCTTCTGATTTCCCCCATTTGCTGCCATTACAACTGTCTTATCTGTACTCAGTTTCTTCCCAAGTGCCTTCAATTTTGGATTCTATTCCCCTATCCTTTGCTGAATTTCTTGATCAGACTCTGCCTGTAATGCCACGTCATCTGCATAAAGCAACTTTGTTGATCTGTCCTGTCCAACCTGTTTGCTAATGTAGTCCATCACCAGTATGAATGGCAGTGGACTCAGAGCTGAACCCTGATACGCATCCACTCCTACTGGGAACCCCTCTATTAGACTGACCACTCTTCATACTTGAGACATTGGGTCCTTGTACTAATTCTATCAATGTTTCTGGAACTTTGCACCACTGCAGGACTGCCCTAATCAGCTTTCTTGGGACCTTGTCATATGCTTTCTGAAGTTTAGGAATACCCAGATGGACTCTTACCTCATCTCTAGCTTCTTCTCAACTTTCTGTCTCACTGCAAGGTTAGGATAATTGTGCTGAATCCTGATGTGAATCCGAACTGCTCATCTCCCATCTTACTTTCTACTACTCTGCATATTCATTCATCAATCACCCTCTCCAGAAATTTCATGCAGCATGACAGGAGTTTGATATTTCTGTACTGCCACAGTTTTGAATGTCCCCTACACTTGCACTAGTATGCTTATTCTCCAGTCATCTGGGATATACCTTTCTCTCCATACTGCTATAAGTATCCTCAGGAGTCATTTCTCTACTAACTTACCCAGCATCTTTATCAGCCACTGCTCTGCCGTGTTCATCTGTACAATCCAAGGAATCTGTTGCATTCTGCTAACCATAAGTACAATTTCATACTGTATTTTGTGCTTTTAAACTGTATTTTTGCTATGTTGCTAATTTTTTAAAACTGTTCTTGCTAATGTGTTGCAGTTTTTAGGCAACCAGCCACTGCTCTGCTGTATTCATCTGTGCAATCCAAGGAATCTGTTGCATTCAGCAAATCATAAGTGCAATTTAATGCTGTATTTTGCACTTTAAACTGTATTTTTGCAATATTACTGATTTTTTAAAACTTGTTTTTGCTGACTTGTTGCACTTTTTTTCTGCTGTAGCATAGACTAGATTCAGACCTGCTGAATCTGGTTCTGTTTGTTAAACTGAGCACTAAACCAGGCTATCTTTTGTTGGAGATGGTCCCCCTGTACCCTTGTGGCAGGAGACTGCAGTTAGGACTTATTTGATCGAAGGCTGCTGGTGCCGGGCTCAGTTTTAAGCTTTTTTATTTGTTAAATTGTTTAATTCAGTTTGCTCACTGTTTTAACACAGTTCCACAGAGTCAGGCAACCAGCCAATTCTCTGCTGTATTTATCTCTTTATGTGTAGTGCACCACCATGAAAAATTGCACACTCCTGTGCAGTGGGGGCAACCATTGGTGGTTATAGATGCAAAAACTTCAGCAGAAAAATTTCCTCTTACTTGCTGCCCATGATATGGCTGAGAAGTCCTGCTCAGATTGCACCTCAGCTGCAAATTTGCCCCTTAAACAGTCCCCAAACCACCAAATGTACAATATTCTCTTACCATTTAAAGAACCCCTGCTAGTATAGACCCTTTATAGCACACCCCATTAGTATAGACCCCATTTAGAGTGCCCAGTTATACCACACCTCTCCATTTTCTCTGCCCCCTGTGAAAACAGGTTTTAACCTAGCATTATGGATGGTCAGTTTTTCTCCATTTCTTCTACCAGCCTGATTGACATTGATATCCTGAGGCAGTGTAGCAACTGCCTCATGTACAGAGACAACCCTCTACTCCTAAATCACCCAAGTATAATTTGTGAGAGATGCCACTACACTAAGAATCTGGAATCCTTGCTCTCTCATGCACAAAACAGTAACACTGAACAGGTTGCCAGCTCACATACTACACCTCCTACACAAATCATGCACTCAACACATAAACCATCATATGCGGAGGTACTCACCAGAATCCTACCTAAACAGCAGAGACCTTCCAAGCACAAACATGCTACACCTAATACAGCATCTACAGCACTCAATACACATAAAAACACAAGCAATAGTGTCTCATCAAATAAGCCCCTAAGGCAAAGGACATCTAAACCAAAATTTTTAGTTATAGGTGAGTCCACTGTGAGACGTACAGATGTCCCACTCACCAGGCTGGACAAGGAGAAGGTTATGGTCAGCTGTCTATCCAGTGCCTGGATCTGTCAGATCATACACAAACTCAAGTCTCTCAACAACAAGTACTGTTATGACTCCGTCACAGTTCATGCTGGTGTGAATGACTTGAGAAGTACCTCACTGGACTATATGAAGAGAGACATGATTGAGCACTATGAATATGTGTCCCAGGCAGGTATGTCCCAAGCCTTGAGCAGCATTCTACCCTCACCTAGGATGATACCACAATATAAACAAAACATGATTGACTTCAACAACTGGTTTAGTTTCTGGTGTCATTCTTAGGGGATCCAGTTTGGGACAGAGATAGTCTTCACCTGTCACCTGCAGGCTTTCCATTACCGGCTAAGGCACTTGCCTCCCCCATAGTACCTTTTTTAGACAAGGTCTCAAGAACAACATTTCTGACGTGAAAATATCAATCACAAATTAATCAGAGATTATGCTCTAAATACTAGGAATTTAAATCAGAAGCTGCACTCTCTGGAAGCATTCCTCTCCCTGGAGGATGTTGACATCTGTGCAGTCATGGAAACTTGGTTCAGGATCACAGACAGTACCCCGGCCTTGCAAGGTTACAATGCCTTCCACACTTTCAGACCTGCAAAAGCAATGTGTGAGAACTAAAGGAGGTGGACTATCCATCTTCATCAAAGATAAATACATCTCTAGACTGGCTAGATAGGAAAATTCCATGGAGTTACTCCAAGTTCAATGGACTGTGGTAAGACCCTCCCTTCATCGTTAAGTGCAGGCCCCCTTCAAAGAACCAAGATATCTACGCTGCTTATTTGGACCTACTTGAGTCAATTAAATTACAACCAAACACTTAGTCATGGGTGATTTTAACTATCACTCCAGACTGGGAAATTTATATGAGTACTAGCATTGTCATGCAAAGGTTCCTGGACTCTGCTAACACTAATGTCCTGGAATAAATAGTATGCAATCCCACAAGGGGCTCATATATTCTCAACCTGGTCCTCACCAGCATGGGTAACCATTGCACCACCATAGGTATAGGACTCTCACTGGTTAAATCTGATGACAAATCAGTCACATTTGAAGTAGCTATAATATCTGAACCCCTCTTAGGTGAAATCAGGCTAAATAATTTCACCAAAGCTAATTATACTCTCCTAAGGGATGGCATAAATAATTTCCAAGCTCCTATTCTCACAGATGACATTGACAACTACACTAAGGTATAAACAAATGCCCTGTACAAACACTTACACAAATTTATTGATACAGCTGTACCTGATAGGATCAAAACAAGATCTTCAAGAAAAAACAAGCCACCCTGGAGGACATCTAGCATTAATGAGTTATACGACAAGAGGAAAAAGTTGCTGTCTAAGAATAAAAAAGAGAGGCCCCAGCATTGGAAGAACACCCTCCTCTGCTTGAACTGACAAATAAGACAGCTTGTAAAATCCTCTATGGGCAACTTCAAAAAAATTAGCACTAAGGATAACCATAAGGCATTCTCCAGCTATATCCTTAACCTAAAAGGTAGGACCCAGACATGTGCTGAATTAGCTGTGGGTTGCATCAGATATATTGATCCTGTGAAAATAGTTAACCTATTAGCCGACAGGTTTGGCAAAAATTTCACCCCACTGTCCCCTTCAAACATTCCACAAAGCATTCCCTCTACATCCCCCACCTTATATCTCCAAAGAGTAAGTCATTAATTCTTTCTCCAAGGCCAAAAACACAGCCTGTCTGAGACCAGATGGCATCCCAGGTTGCATTTTAAATGGTCTAAAACATGAGTTAGAAACTCGATTAGGTATTCTCTTGAACCGCAGCCTGAGTACTGGTTTTGTCTACCTGAATGGAAAACAGCAACAATCATTGCCCTTCATAAAGGGGGTACAGCAACAGATCCTGGCAACCACAGACCCATACGCTTAACCAGCCTTATCTGCAAGGCCATGTAACAAATCATAATGGACCTTATAAATAAGGATATAGGTGATCTCCAAACCCTTGATCCGACACAGTTTGGTTCTTTCAAAGACAGGTCATGCCTGTTAAACCTGGTGGACTTCTTCAAAAATGTCAACAGAGCCATAGACGAAAGCAAATCTGTGCATACAGCCTACCTTTACTTTGCCAAGGCCTTCAACACAATCCCACATTTGGGCATCATTGATAAACTCTCCCAGTTGAATATCAATCCTTATGTCATCAGGGCTCACCGATAGATCACACTCAGTCAGAACTGGGGACTTTATTTAAACCAGCAGACCTGTCACCGGTGGGGTTCCACAAGGTCAGGGCTGGGCCCCCTGTTGTTTGGAATATACTTCTCAGAACTTTGGGCCAAAACAGAGGGGCTGTAGCTGACTAAGTTTACTGATGACTGCAAATTAGGTACAGTATACTTCAAGAGGGACTTACACAAACCAGTGATTGGTGCCAAAGCCATGGACTCAACCTCAATGCTAAAAATGCATTATCATTCCCTTTGGTAAAAACAATATCCCTGTAGACTATCATGCAAATAATAATACCCTAAGGAACAACTCAGTAGTGAGAAACTTGGGAAATCAAGTTGACTGTAGCCTAAACTTTAACCACCATGTCTCTACTGTGGTAAGGAAGGCATTCTATGTCACACACCTCATTAGCAAATGCATTGCCTCAAAAGTGAAAGAGGTCATAACACCCCTGTACTCAACCTTCATCAGGCCACTAATTGAGTACAATGCTCCCTTTTGTATGTACCTTACCAGGCACCTGCAGCAACCTTAGAGACCTCAGAAATTTCTAACCAAGAAAATTCAGGGTATCCAGCATATGTCATACACTGATAGACTAAAATCACTGTCACTGTACTCAGTAGCATATGGACTACCTAGAGGAGACTTGTGCCTGGCCTATAGAGCAATTTCGGATCCAAACCTAATGGAAATGCTGCACATCCACAAGTCAAATGGGACAAGGGTCACCCACTCCAGGAACTTTAACCTGGTCTGCGACATAAATAGGACCTGATGGACAGACAGATATGTCTCTCAGAGGTTGCCATTCCTCTGGAATAGGCTAGCAATTCACATAGACTCATAGGTTCATAGGTAAGAACTAGGCTATCTGCCTGAGGACATATGTAAGCCTAGCCAGATTGTGTTGGCTTTCACCACCCCCTTAGATTAGTTCTCTGTGCCTCTGTCCAGCAGAGCCATTAGTTCCCTGTGCCTCTGTCCAGCAGAGTCACTGCAGTGATCCCTGGGGTAAATTTTCTGTTTCCCATCCACTCATCAAGGTTTCTATTGAATAGTGTTAGTGAGGGGCTCTGCCTAATGTAGATTGGAATCCTGTTCCAAAGCATGGGAAGTCTCTGGGACAGGAATCTATCCCTCCAGCAAGTCCTATTTATCATTATGGTGAGGTTTAGATCCCTAGAGCGTGTGGCTCTTGGGGATTTGTTTTTTTTTTAGGTGGAGCATGTCCATCAATTCTGGGTTGGACATGGCCTTGTATGTCAGGCAGAGATCACCTCTGAGTAGGCGGTATGCAACCGAGCACAGCTGGAGTTTCTTCAGTCGGGCTGCATAGGGCATCTGTTTGAGGCCAGTAATCCTCTTGGTGAGGTACTTCTTTGGTCTTTCCAGCTGTTGCAGGTGTCTTGTAAGGCACCTCCCAAATGGGGTGTTGTACTCTATGATGGGTCTGATGAGTGATGATTAGAGGGGCACAATAACCTCTTTTGTTCTAAATGGTAACCCTTTTGTGATTAGGTGGGCCACATAAAAGGATTTTCTAACCACCTTGGCAATATGATTATCAAAGGAGAGATTACTATCTACTTGGGTCCCCAGATCCCTTATTTCATTTTCTGTATTTAGGGGACTACCACTTATGTGGTAGTTCGCGGGTACTTTGTTTTTTCCAAAGGGGATGACTATGCACATTCTGGCATTTAGCTTGAGGCCATGATTTTGACACCAGGTATCCATCTCAGTGAGACCCTTCTGGAGGATGTCTGTATCAACCAGAGAGTCAATTATGGCCCCCAGTTTGCAGTCGTCTGTGAACTTGGTCAGCCATAGTCCTCCTGTGCTTGCCTGTATCTTTGAGAAGTATATACCAAACAGGAGGGGTTCCAGGACTGAGCCCTGGGGGACGCCACTTGTAAAAGGTTTAGAGTCGAACCTCGAGCCTGCAACTCTCACCATGGGGGTTCTATCCATGAGCCAATTGGCAACCCGTCTTGTGACATAGGGGTTTATTTTCAGGCTGGTGAGCTTGTCTATAATACCAGAATGGGGAATGGTGTTAAAAGCCTTTGTGAGGTCTAGGTAGGCTGTGTGGACCACCTTTCCCTTGTTTAAAGCCTTGGTAACTGTCTCAAAGAAATCCACCAGGTTTAGGAGGCATAATCTGCCCTTAACAAAGCCAAACTGGGTAGGCTCCAGTGTTTGGAGATTCCCAATGTCTCTGTTAATGAGTTCCATGATGATGTGCTCCATAGCCTTGCAGACCAGGCTAGTCAGGCTTATAGGGTGATAGTTCCTGGGGTCCGTTGTGGCTCCACCTTTGTGAAGCAGGATAACTGTTGCTGTGTGCCACTCTATGGGTGCATAGCCTGTCGAGAGGCTGAGTTTGAACAGTGTGTTTAGGTGAGGGGTTAGTTCATTTTGGAGTTCGTGTAAGACACAGCCTGGGACACTGTCCAGTCCCATTGAAGCTGTGTTTTTGGCTTTGAATAGGGCTGATTTAACCTGTGTGTCAGTGATTGCCAGGGCTCTACATTCTTCGGGTAGGGTTATGGGCCCTTTAGGGGGTGAAGTTTGCACAAAAACTGTCTTCCAGAATGTTGGCAATATCAGTCAGTTCAGTGTATTTTGTGCCATTCTGCACTAACTCAGAGCAGATCTGAGAGTTTCCACTTAGGTTCTTGACATAGCTAAAGAACACTTTGTGGTTATCTTTGGAGTCCTTAGCAATTTTTCTTTTGAAGCTAGCCTTGGATGATTTTATGAGGGATCATAGTTTCTTGCTGATACTGATCAAGGATGTCTTTTTTTCTTGGGATTTTACTCTTTTCTGTACTAGTTTCCTCCTTCTATTGTATAGCTTGTTCATGGCAGGAGTCCACCAGATTGTTTTTCTTTTCTTGGAGGAGTGAGTCTTGGTTTTGCTTGGGATAGCACGATCCATGCATTCTTGCAGGTGCTCATAGAGTGCCTTTGTAAGGGATTCAGCAGCTTGGACAGCATTTTCCTTTAACATGGGGGCTGTGAACCTTTCCACCTCGGTCATGAGTAACGTGAAGTTTGCTTTTGAAAACTTTTTCAAGGTGGTTTCCTTGATTGGGGGTGGGGGCGGAATGTGGACATCCAGAGTGATTAGTCTATGGTCTGATCTAACCAGCGAGGGGTTGACCTCTGGTGTAGAACACCGGTCACCCATGTTGGTGATGACCAGGTCCAATATGTTGTCACCTCTGATGGAGGCGTTGACCAGTTGATCCAAGGCATTCAAGTTTATAAATTCTAGGAAGAGTTGGGCAAGGGAGTTAGTACTTGAATATTTCTCGCAGTTAATGTTTGGGTAATTGAACTCACCCAATATTAGGGCATTTGGTAGGACCTTCATATTTTCCAGTGTCTCCAGAAATGCGGAATGGGGGTCCTGGGTCATGGTGGGTGATCTGTAGCAAGCTACAATTTCAGTTGCAGTTTTGCCCATTGTTAGTTGCACATGGATGATCTCTGAGGCATTGTGCTGCACCACTAACCTGGAGGTGTGGGTATCCTTGATGAATATGGATACACCCCTGCCTTTTTGTTTCAGTCTGGGTTCTGTGGACGAAAAGTCTGGTATGAGTTATAGCCTGGCAGTGCTGGGGTGCTCTCTGGAGCCTTAAACCAGGTTTCTGTTACTGCACAAATATCAATGTTCTCCATACTGAGGAGTGCCTTGAGTGCATGCATTTTGAGGTTTAGACTTCTGACGTTGAGTAGCATTACCCTTAGTTTTTGGTTACTTGTGCTATTTATGGTGGTGGGTTTGTCTTTTCAGCCTTGCCTAAAAAAAGGCACTATGGGGGCGACACTATAGGGCCATCAAACAAAGTCCCTCTATGACTTTGTTTAAACATAGCTTGGATGACTGGATGGGAAACCGTAAATTCCTGCTGGGGATTTCACCTATGGCCCTCCTAGATATGGGCAGTCGTTGCTAACTAAGATCTCAAGTTTAGGCAAGATACTTTGTTTTGGGTTTTTCTAGTATTATACTGGGTACATATGGCTAGGCTTATAAAGACCTTCAAGTTAATAGGCCAGTAACCACCTATGAACCTATGAACCTACATCTGCTGTGACCTCATCTGAACCTGCTGCTTTCCCTGACTTCATTTTCATTAGTGCTGTTCTTACTTCTTCTGTGGTGGGCTCCTCCTCTTCTCTCATTGCTTACTGTGTCTGGTACAGGACATGTTTGTGAGTTTTATTCATTCAGAAGTTTCTGGAAGTATTACTTCCATCTGCCTTTGATGTCCTGTGGACTGGTGAGCAAGTTATTGCTGGCATCTCTTATGAAAGGTTGTCTAACTATCTTCTTTATCTTTCTATCTTTGCCTTCCAACATGATATAGTTTCTTAGTGCCATCTACTGAGTCACTTTTCAGAAGCTGGTAAAGTTCCTCTATCGATTTGTTCTTTGCGATTGCAACTTTTTTTTTACCCTCTTTATTAGCCAACCAATATTCCTTCCCAACCTGATTCGTCTTTTCTATCTCCAGCTTTTTCCTGCACTCCTTTTTTCTTTTGATGACTTTCTGAACTTCTGCATTCCACCACCAGCTTTCCTTATATGCCTTATTTCCATAGCTGGCTCAGTCACATATCTGTTCTGTAGTTCTCACACATGCTGTTTTGAGGTACTTCTATTCTTCTTCAATTGCACCTATTTTCTAATTCTTCTTGATGTACTAGAGTTATGAGTGCTTTCTTTCAGTCGACTTCCAGGTCTTCAACTTGGTCTCTGTTAACCTTAGAGCCTTCTCCAACCACTGCTTGCAGCTGATTGTGGCAACCAGTGGTTTATGCTGTGGATCAACTCTTTCACTGGGGATGGCTTTGCAATCACTGATTCAACTCCCCCTTTCCTACCTTAGTTGCATGTAGGCCACTTGCTTATGTGGTCTTTTGACTGTCTCTCTTTCTGAACCATGTGTTGGTTACCATCAACCCATTTGCCAGATATATGTCTAGAATATCCTCTTCTTCTTTATTCCTCTTGCCCCACCCATATGCACCCAGGCAGTCTTCATATCCTGTTCTGTTATGTGCATTCAAGTCTTGTCCTCTTTATCTAAAAGGTCCTGCAATAGCTGTTTGAATGCACTCTCTCACTATCACAACCTCATTGGGGCATAGGATTATGAATGATGAATGCTGCTCTATCATTTCACTGGAGTCTGAAGTCTGATTGCCATGAGTCTATCCCTAATTCTGACAACATCCCTCATTGTCTCCCTCACCACAATTCTCACACCATTTCTAGCCTGCCCTTCTCCTGAGTAGTAGAGTGGCTTTGCTACACTGTCTATCCACCTGGATACATAGGAGCCTCCTCCTTACTTCCAAGCTCCTTCCGGTCATTGTAGCAATTCTTAACACAGTAGATTGGTTTTATGCCCAGCAGTCATTCAGCAGAGCTATCCTAGGTAACTCAACCTGGGCAACTGGGCAGCGATCAGCCAGCTTATTGGCAGGCACACACACAGGCACATTTACCCCTCCCTCCTATTGTTAGCATGGGTTCCTGATGCCCATTTGGTAACATTAGTCAACACAACACAATCACCTAGAGCCTTTTTTTTATATCATTACATGGCTAGCCCACAGTGCGCAGTCTGTGATCCATGTTCTCGCCACCAGCATGTTTTTCAGAGGAGGGAGGAACATCCACAGACACAGGGAGAACATGCAAACTCAACTCCAAACAGGCATTGGCTGGAGATCAGGATTGAACCTTGTACCTTTTGTATGGGAGACAAAAAGCTTAACCATTATGACAACTGGTCTTTGAAAAGAAGAAGAAGAAGAAAAAAAAGTACTTCTCTTAATATATTCAGATGTAGCCTGGATGAATGGATGGGTAACTACAAATTCAGCCCTTGTTTAGCACCAATGGCTCTCATGGAGAGGGAAAACATTTAAGTACCTATCATGCACTTTTGAGACCTGTCTTTGGAGATTCATAATGGAAAATATAAGGGCTAATAATTACCATTGTAATGTAGGGCTAGACTGCTTACAATCTTCACAGACAATAGCCTAGACTGCACCCATGAACCTATAAATCTGCCCCCTCCCCAGTACATTCAAATTTTCTTTTCTGAGCTATGATACCTTCTTTTATTTTACTGGCTTTCTCATGGCATTAAAATATGTTGATATCATTCATTTCATGTTTTTCATTAAGATTTATTTTTTCCAAAACATTTTAATCACTAAAAAGCTGCTTTACTAGAACTGCGTTGTAGACTAAGCAAAGACTTTAAAATATGCCACTTATTGGCACGTGGAGAGATGATGAGTCATACAGGTAGCAGTTTTCCTTTCTGCTCCTCATTTCTAACCAGGGCACATTGAGAGTTTCAAACTTTAAAAGTTGTTCACCTAGGCTGATCAAGTAATTGTATAAGTTTGCTCTGGTAAGTACCCATAGCTATGGAACAAAAAATAGAAATAGCTCATCAGTGCAGCAATTACTAAATCATGCATTGATTAACAAATCGTATATACTAAGCATCACCTCTAAAACATAGAAATACATTTTATGTGGGGCAACTCTCCTCATATTACTTATATGACTGCCAGATCCTGTCAAAGCCTTGTTTAATTTTATCCCTTGCAAAGTCACTGCATCTTAATAAAATCAAAGTACTTTGATTCTGAGCAAAGAAATATGTGTTTTTCCTGTTCTTTGAAGTGGCAGGTATACTCTCTGCTTTATCTCACATGAGACAGGGATGCTTTTGGTTATTTCCTCCAAGTGGTTTTGCTTAGTGAAACAAAATTCAGTAAATCAATGTGTGACATACCAAACAGACGGCACTCAATTTACTTCCAACAATGATTTATTTTTCACAGACTTCAGTGTGAAATTTTTTCAGAAAATCAGAGTGGTGGCACCTCTTCTCAGTCAACCAGATTTAAGCATTTTCACCTTTAACCACTTATGCAAGGTTAATAAATTCTCTCTCATTCCTTCCAAGTTCTACTGTTAAGTTAGTACTTTACACAGGCTTCTGTTTGGCATGGATAGATGTAGTTTCCTTCCTTGGACTTTACTGTACTTCCTAAAATTACTTTAAATATGACAGTCACAAAAGCAAACCACGGACTACTCATGAAAACTCCATTCTCATGTCATCTCACGGTTTATCATAGCCATTTCCTGTCTAGCCTTGTCTGAGTCTGACAGTACAGCAGAGAGGATTATGTCTGTAAGGTGTTCATGAGCATCATCCTAAGGAAATGAGTTAGAGTCTTCGTTTCTGCTTTTGTACTGTGTGACTCTAAACATAGCCCAACTAAATGCCCTAGTTAACTACATAAAACAAGCGGGAATGCTTAGTGGTCCATGAACTGACTAAATTAAAAGAAAGTGTATAAAATCAGCTATATGTTCGACTGCTAAATTAGAAGTTTTTGGATTATTTCTTGCTAAATATATCTGATAAAGCCATGACTAATAATGTGTCAGCATGAAAACACAACTCTTTGAAACACACACTATGAATAAGTGAAGAGTACTAAACAAACCTGTAAGCTATGTTTTGGAATATGTTTCCATGAGTGTAAGACTTCCTCGATCCCCTTTGTGGTGCCGTATCCTCATCCCACCAGTTAATTATTCAGTCACACAACCTTGGAAAAATAGTGAGTTAATTGCTTTTCAATAAAAAAAAAAAACAACAATTTCCTTTAGCAAAAGTTTTGCACTCATCTTGCTAGCATACCTTAGAAACAGGATGTGTATGGGGAGTTGCATTCTTGCAACAGTACATTCGGGGACTATTCTTGAAATTCTTGCCTTCATATTTGGCATTACATGTTCCACACTGCAGAATTTTCAAAATGGTTGTGTTGTCCGCATAACGGTTTGATTAGCTCATGCTTTAACATCATGGCTGTGAGTCATATAGATTTCTTGTGCCACTGAGTAAGGCTTACACTGTTTAATGGCATCCTCCAGCAGAGTCAAGCACACATGAGTATATAAACTGTGAGAATATACACAGCCGGACAGTTAGACATGTTCCAATTCCCCAATTGCTGCAAACATAAACTAATGCAAGCCAACAAAAGTGGAGCAGAGAAAGCAATAGGTTATGGACCATGATAACAACCATGGCTGTCTAATGCAGACCTCATTGGTTTATAGGTAAGTAGTAGGCAATTAGCCTGCAGAGTATTAAAAACATAGCAAATAGGGCAAAACATGATAGACTGGCAGAATTATCTAGGTTTACAGTAACAATGGCAAGGGTGCTACTCTGTGTGACATGTAGGGGAAATTTGTTCCAGAAGTTAAGGTTATATTGAAATATGAGTCTATCATGCTAACATGTCTGATTTATCAGCTGATGAAAGTTCAGATCCTTTAACTAAGAATTTGAGGTACTAAGGAGTAGGGGGTCAAGAGTGGTTGGATCTTTGATGGCTTGAACGTCTAGGCAGAGATCTCTATGGCGGAATGTATAAGAGAGTGAGTACAGAGAGAGGGCTGCAAGTCTATTCTGATAACTAAGATTTTTGAGGCCACTGAACATTTTAGTTTTGAATTTCTGAGGTCTCTCAAGTTGAATGATAAGCTTGGAAAAATGCATGCCAAAGGGTGCATTGTATTCAATAATGGGACTGATGAGATATGAGTAAAGGGGAATTAAAATGATGCTAGATATTGTGTAGATGCCTTTGGAAATTAGATAAGCCAAACTAAAGGCTTTCCAAACTACAGAAGAGACATGATGAGGGTAGACAGCCCACTGTCAGAATTGCC